>NC_063211.1:1750520-1840520 GCF_017589495.1 Alosa alosa | reverse complement strand
AGAGAGGAGCAGAAATGAGAAATGAGAAGAGGAGAGAAGAGAGGAGCAGAAATGAGAAATGAGAAGAGGAGAGAAGAGAGGAGCAGAGAAGAGAAGAGAAGAGAAGAGAAGAGAAGAGAAGAGAGGAGCAGAAATGAGAAATGAGAAGAGGAGAGAAGAGAGGAGCAGAAATGAGAAATGAGAAGAGGAGAGAAGAGAGGAGCAGAGAAGAGAAGAGAAGAGCAGAGGTTGAGGTCAGTCTCTCACCACACTGATGAGCTGAATGAGCTGCAGCCCCACAGTAACCACCACAGGGTCTTTGAAATGGCTGACCGGCCGAACCACCTTGTTGTAGCTGGTGAATATCTCCTTCACCAGACGCGTCTCGTCACTAGAACACAGGCCGCAGCCTGGAAACAACACAGGGGTTTGGTGAACGAACAGTGCCTGTGTGTGTGTGTGTGTGTGTGTGTGTGTGTGTTTCTGTATGACCTGACCAGCTGTTCCGCTGTCTCAGTCCTTTGGTTTTGACTGGCAGAGACTTCAAAATGGATGGGTCAGTAAAGTATGTGTGTGTGTGTGTGTGTGTATGTGTATGTGTGTGTGTGTGTGTGTGTGTGTGTGTGTGTGTGTATGTGTATGTGTGTGTGTGTGAAAACAATCCTCAGAATAAACAGTGCCTCCTGATGGAATTTTGCAACTGCACAAACAATGTGGCGTCATGTAAAGACACTGAAACAAACACACACGTACAGACTCAAACACGCATGCACACACAGACTCAAACTTGCATACAGACATAAACACACACAAACACACACACACACACACTCAAACTTGCACACACACACACACACAGACTCAAACTTGCACACACACACACAAACAGAGTCATGTATCAGTATCTGATGAGAAGCCGCAACAGGCTGTTCTAAAAAAGCTGACCTTGCGTATTAGTGCAATCATTTGATCTGCCATCCAACTAAAAAAGTCATGTCCTGGACCAGTCACGAATACACACTGAGCCAAGAGATTTAAATAAACAAGTACACACACTCACACGTAAACAAACACACATAAATAAACATACACAAACACTCACACACCTTGAAATAAACAAATATCCACATAATTATGCACAGTTGACCATCCCATCATGTGAGATGTGAGATTTCAGTTCAGATAAGATACCTAGAAATTCTCACTTTTGGATCACTTGTAATGTCACTAACTGGCTGTAAAGCATGCTTTTAACAAACATGTCTTCTTCTCTAATAACTTCGCAAATTATTTTGACTTGACCTCACTGATGTTTTGAGCTCATCATTCGCAGTGAGCAGATGAAATATGGCAACGATAAGATGCTGTAGCCTAAACGATGTGCTATTTCCGGTTGGTGTTGGCTACTGGAGCTTCGTGTGTCACTGAAACCGCCCCCCCAGCGTCTCGACAGTTGTCAGATAACCCAGATTTTGCAGTGATCTATTAAAGAGGTCATTTAACAGCTTTAGGCGATGATATTGTGTGATCCATAAAAATGCAGTCAGTGTTGGATCTGACAGAAACGCAGGTGTCAGGCTGACAGGTAGACTATTACTACAGACACACACTCACCCGCACTCGGCCCTGGTCTAGGCCTGCTTAGAAATAGCACACTCAAGGGCGCGCACATGCACCTGTCAATCAAACCGCATGCCGCAAATTCTCGAAAGAGGTTCATAAACTTTACCCTGCGCTTTATTTGTTAGCAAACTATAAATAGACCATGTCAGTAAAAATATTAATTCATTTCGGGCAACTTTTATAGAAAACGGTTGGTTTGGAGAACACGCTTTACGTTTGGAGAACCTCAGAGAAGCCTCTGTTTTGACAGAAGAAAGAAAAATCCCAAACATATTACAACCTAGAATGGCATAAATACACCTTTTCTGTTCCCGGTTTTTCATCCATTAAAGATAACTAACTTATCTGACAAACACAGAAGTAATTTGACCAACTCACCAGCAAATGTCAAAAGAAAAGCGCACAGGACCTGGCAGAGCATGCGGGAGCAATCCATTCCTGCGATCAAATGTATCCATTCACGAAATGCGCTTCTTCATTCAGACGTGGGCACTGCGCACGCCCCAAGAAATCTTTTGCGTCCACACACTTCCCATCCGCAGCTTCAGAGCAGCCCTGTCACGTGACGCTTGGGTTCGGTAGTCGAAATGTTCATCACTGACGGTATGTACTGGGGTGGACAACTGGCGCGCCACAGCATGACTCAAACATTACCGCGTGCATCTGTCACAGCACCTGTGCGCTTTCTGCCTGCACCCTCTCCGCCCCGACCGCAAAAGCCATGTGGATGTCTGAAATCTGACTCATCTAAAATTAAAATAAGTCCAAATACAGAGAGAGAACCCTTCAAAGTGTATTGTATTTCAAAACATATTATCAGGCTACATTCTTAAGAAATTCACAATCCACATGGTTAAATGGATAAAATATCCAACACAAACTCAAACGCATAGCCTGATAGCCCTATTAAGCACAGAACAGGAAAAAGAAATACATAGGGGCCTCAAACCTAATATGCACACATCAGTGAGCTATCTAATGAGATAAGCTCCAAACTATCTCTGACTTCTGGGCCATCTGTGGTTTGGGGTGTCCCATGTCCCATACCCCTGACGAATATGATTCCTTTCTGAAATTAACTCAAGGCATAGACCTACAAGTACATACAAAATAGCAACATGTCAGAGATAACATCTGACATCAACATGTTACAGAACCATACCAACTACACACTGCGCTGGATTTGGGGCAGCCGTGGCCTACTGGTTAGCACCTCGGACTTGTAACCGGAGGGTTGTCCAGTTCCAACCCCGACCAGTAGGCATGGCTGAAGTGCCCTTGAGCAAGGCACCTAACCCCTCACTGCTCCCCGAGCGCCGCTGTTGATGCAGGCAGCTCACTACGCCGGGATTAGTGTGTGCTGCACCTCACTGTGTGTTCACTGTGTCCTTCACTACCATGTGTTTCACTAATTGGGATATTCCCTCACGGGATCAAAAGAGTATATACTTATACTTCATGAGTCAAAATACTCACTTTCACAATATTCACATTGCACAGCAGTGGATGAAGTTAGATGCTTCAGATTCCTTGGGATCAACATTAACATCAGTGAGGTTCTAGCTTTTCCCACCTCATAGGTGAAGTCACAAACGCAGCAACACTTATTTCTTTGATATAGTCGTGGAGGTCTCAGGTCTCAAAAGGACTGAGCTATACCAACCATCCTGGAATATACAGCCAGTGCTGCAGGACGCTGGCTAAGTAGATTTGTGTATACAAGGCTGTTGGCAAAGTGTATTTGTGTATACAAGGCTGTTGGCTAAGTAGATTTGTGTATACAAGGCTGTTGGCAAAGTGTATTTGTGTATACAAGGCTGTTGGCTAAGTAGATTTGTGTATACAAGGCTGTTGGCAAAGTGTATTTGTGTATACAAGGCTGTTGGCAAAGTGTATTTGTGTATTCAAGGCTGTTGGCAAAGTGTATTTGTGTATACAAGGCTGTTGGCTAAGTAGATTTGTGTATACAAGGCTGTTGGCAAAGTGTATTTGTGTATACAAGGCTGTTGGCTAAGTAGATTTGTGTATACAAGGCTGTTGGCTAAGTAGATTTGTGTATACAAGGCTATAGTTCTGGTCCAGCTCCACGCCAGGTTTGGGATCTTCTATCTGAGAGGGTTTTGTTATACGGGGATATAATACATATTTTCACAATTGAATCCATGCTGATTCAGAAACCCCTTTTTATGCAAGCTGTATGATCTTGTCTGAATCAGGTGAAGTGACCCATAGGATACACTACAGAGCAACAAGTATAAGTATAGTATAAGTATACATATATACTCTTTTGAGGGTGAAGGAAATAGGGTCTCTGCATTTATCCCAATCTGTAAATTGGTGAAACACAAACAGCACACAGTGAACACACAGTGAAGTGAAGCACACACTAACCCGGAGCAGTGAGCCGCCTGCTACAGTGGCATTCGGGGAGCAGTGAGGGGTTAGGTGCCTTGCTCAAGGGCACTACAGCCGTGGATGTGGGCATGGGAGAGCAGTGCTCATCCCCGCCTACATCTTTCCTACTGGTCAGGGATCGAACCGCAACCCTTCGGTTGCAAGCCCGCAGCCCTAACCAGCAGGCCTTGGCTGCCCCCAATGCACATGAACCATGAGGTGTAGGTTACACTACAGGACACAATGGACATGGAGGATGCTGGTGCCTGAGCACTCAGATGTTTGATAGTGTTCAGTATGTCAGCCTGTATGCTGTGGCTGGCTTGTCTTTCATCTATTTGTTTAAATACTTATTTTTTTACTTTATTAAAGATAAGCCTAATATTTGTTAGCCTAAAATGTTCATCCAGCCAATGGAAGGAGAGGATGCTGGTGGCGGCTGCCCATTCAGATGTTTGATAGGCCTAGAGTGTTTGCTTGCTGCAGGAGGACGAGAGGGTAGACACAGAAGTCCCTTTCAGACACACACTGGACATGATGCGGGAACACAATGTCCGAATTATTTTACCTCGAAATCACCCGGGTCTGACACTTCCAGCACCCTAGAGATGGGTAGAGAGGGAGATCATACGACAGACATTAGTCTGCATGATGGGGAAACTAATGCACGCGAAAGAAAATACATAGCACATAGTGACACCTGCTGGTCATAAGTAGCACTTCTTAAAACTCCAAACATGACTCAGGCAGTGTCAGAGGAAACAGTGTTAGTTCTCCAGCCCACAGGACAGGAATATTCATCTCTGTACTACAATTTTACATAACGCGTAACAGACAGGAAACACGTTCAGAAGCCCTACATATCAACAGGGCCAGGCCTGACCATGGCCGCCAGAAAGGACTTCTTATGAAATCGTGTGTGTGTGCAAGCAGACTAATAAAACCATGACATCTGTGATCTTGCCGAGTACCAGTAAAATCAGTACACAGATGGCAAATCAAAGTCAAAGTCTGCTTTATTGTCAATTTCTTCACATGTCAAGACATACAAAGAGATCGAAATTACGTTTCCCACTATCCCACGGTGGAGACAAGACATATTTTACCAATTAGGTCCACAGACAAACATAACATTCAAGTAAACAATATAAAAAGTAAATAAGAAGGCACATACAATGAAGAAAATAAGAGCAGCAAAATTTGAGTTGAAAATGTGCAATTGTGCATACAGTAGACAGTCAATATAATAGTGTAAAAGTCAGGCCAATAAATGGCTGAGGTAGTTCTGTTTGACCTAAGTATGCAAGTGGCATAGTGGTGCAAGTTATGTAAGAGCAGCAGAAGTGTGTTCAGAAGTGTTTTCAGGACAACAACAACAAGTTGCAAAGTGTGCAAGTGTACAAGTGGAGTAGTGGAAGTGGAGTAGTGCAAGGCAGCCATTGTGGGTCCAAAGTCCAGGATGTTATGTAGCTGAGGGTGGAGGGGGGAGAGGGGGGAGAGAGTTCAGCATCCTAACAGCCTGGTGTATGAAGCTGTTGGTGAGTCTGGTGGTGCGGGAGCGCAGGCTTCTGTACCTCTTCCCAGAGGGCAGTTGATCAAACAAATTGTGAGCAGGGTGACTTGCTCACAATTTCACATCACTCACAATTGTGGTCGCCTTGCGGGTGAGGTGGGAGGTGTAAATGTCCTTCAGGGAGGGGAGTGAAGCACCAATAATCCTTTAATCCTTCAATAAGCACCAAATAGAAATCAGATGTGCACCACGGTCCAGTTCTCAATTGAGAATAGCTCTGGTGCTAACCAGGGTAAACCTTGCCCCTTTCTGGGGCTGGGGGTGGGAGATGTCTAGCTATTCTAAATCTCAGTTAAAACTCAGTACACTAAGGGTGACCCGAGTTTGGGCAAATACAGTGCCCTCCACCTCCCCCCAACAACCCCATGCATTTTTTTGCACCTTATCATGAACTACCATAGTCATGCTATATACCATTTTAAAGCTGAGGATCTCAAGAATCGATATATGTAAAGCTTTCCATGAATTAACATATATTTCGTGTGTAAAATATAAGTTTATCCCGATATATAACATATCAAATGCCCCCCTCCACCACCCCCCAAAGTTGCTGCATTGATACTTTGTCACTTGTCTGTATGGCCGTACCAATAAGTTAGCCCAGCATACTTGGTCTTGAAATTTTCGTAAGAATCCATAGATGTGAAATATTTACACTGTTTTATTGCCAATATATTGAGTAGTTGTCTCAATATATTGGCAATAAAACAGTCGCAAAACTCAATGCGCAATGGTCATGCGTAACCAGTTGCCGAAGCAGTGGTTTGGAAGTTTGTTACTAAACAAGTAAGAGACATTTTTTTGAAGGTTTTTGTTCGTAAAACATGCCAAAGAGACAAAAAAAGACGACACATGTCGAAGAACCCGAGGACATGATGATGATGATCTGGAGGACATCGATGAAGGAGAAGAAAGCAATTTCTCGGAATGCGACTCCGAGGAGGAGCAGAACTTTTTAGCTGGGAAGGACCCTGATTTTGAGCTGTGAGTAGACTACTTATATCCATATACAGTTACAGATACAGTTTAGTTTGCTTTTGTAATGTTTAGTGCATTGTTTTTCATTTAGCTGAACATAATGTGCCATGTGTGTGTGTGTGTGTGTGTGTGTGTGTGTGTGTGTGTGTGTGAGAGAGAGATAGAGAGTGATTTGTTTTTCTCCTGTAACAGTACATGGACATGGGTTCTGTTTTTTGTCCTAAACAATTTTGTTCAGTTATTTTTTAGGCAGTTCTAGTGTGTGCATAAACATGTCTGTGGATCTTCAGTGTGCATAGGGGAGGGTGACACCCTTAGATTGTGTGACCTGGGGGAGGTGTGAACAGTGTTCTGGTACCTGGGGGGGGGGGTGAGAATGCAGTGTGTGTTTGTGTGTGTGTGTAAAAGAGAGTGCAGAGGGAGGTGTGACCTGAGTACACACATTTATATCATTTGTATAAGTTGTTGGGAAGGGTTTTCATATACTTTAGTGGGTCTGAGTCTAACTTCCACCTGTACAATTGTTTCAGTGACAGCGATGAAGACTGGGCCCCGCCAAGCAAAAAAACAAGAGCTGAGGATCCTGTGTCTGAGGAAGAGGAGCCGGTGGCCGAGACCTGTGGGACAAGAAGAGGAAAGGGTGCTGCAAGAAGCAGGGGGAGAGGCAGAGGGAGAGGGAGAGGCCAAGGAAGGGGGAGAGGCAGGGGAAGAGGGGCTCCCGCAGCAGACAGGAGAGCGGAGACGCAGAACCATGGCTTAGGACTGACATCCAGGACACCATACCACCACAGCCCACGTTTCGCCCTATGAGGACTGCTGGCCCCCAGCGTATCTCTGCACAGGACACAATATTAGAACTATTTCAGTTGTTCATAACACGCTCCATTTTGTTGACCGTGGTTGCCAACACAAATAAATTTGTATTGCATTGAATGTGAATCATTTGATGTTTCGTTTGCCAGGGTATTTGTACATTTTTTAATTTTTGCACTGCATTTCATTTACCTTTTTATATTTACTATTTTTTTTTACCTTTGTTTCATTTTATAATACAAATGTTCACTGCATTACCTTCTTTGTCCTTTTTTCATGGAAATCTCAAAGGCGTAGGAGCAAAAGTAAGAGGTCAGAGGTCAGATAATGCTTCTCTGGATTCATGGCACAGCCACTGCAAAGCACTCCAGGTACAAGCAACATGACAGAGTGTAACCTTTCATTTGACACCAAGATCATGGTTCTACATAAAGGGGTTCTTGTATAGGAAGTTTTTTTGTCAGTATGCGTTTTGGGTAACCAAAGGTCCTTTTTTCTGTCAGTATGTGTTTTGGGTAACCAAAGGTCCACACAAATATGGGTCCCACACAGTCATACTTCATCCTATGTGCCTCCCAATGTGCAGTAACCGCAACCTAACTTGTCTGCATTGCTCCAGGCTTCTCATATTTTGCTACAATTACACAACAGCCTGCTGTATTAACTACCTCTTGCATCGACATCTTACAACGCTGATATTTCGCATGGCACGCAAAATCTCCAGCACTTTGTATCTAGTTACTCAGCGATTTCACACCATGCTTTTATTAATCAATCCATCTGTTCACTCCAAGCAACTATGATTTTTTGCCTCACCATCAACCATGCACCATCAAGCTCACATGCATTTGGTCTGACTGTATAATCTTGACTGAGTAGATATGAATTAATACACTACACCAGAGATTAGTGTTTTAGCACCATTACTGAAATACGAGTTTTATTGTGATATACAAAAGCATCTGGAGAGGAATGCCAAGCAGCCTACTGGCAGTTCAACTACTCAAGGAACCATCACGAACCCAAACGCACAAAACATGGCAGCTTCGGATATATTTATATATAACGGCAGAATGTTCGGAGTTCAGATAAATCACCTTGTTCAAGATCAACCTTCCCTTTTTAAGGCGGTAGATGAACGCAGATACAAAAAATTAAAATGCATACTGTTTAAATAGTGAAATACATGTATTTTAATTCTGTAATTGGTTACATTTTTACAATACATGTTGGTTTTCATATTGTCAACCTTCAACAAAAACTTGGAAAATGTACAGTCATGACACCAACACAGAACGCTTTTGGTAGCCAGAGTAAAGTGACGCGTCTTCTCGGCTGGCGCGGGACGAGGGTGAAGGGGGCTTTACATGGCAAACAGGATGAGGAAAGCCACCATCAGACAGAAGAGACCCATGGCCTCAGACAGGGCGAAGCCCAGGATAGCATAGGAGAACAGCTGCTGCTTCAGGGAGGGGTTCCTGAGGACCACACACACACACACACACACACACACGCTTTAGCTTCTCATTACTATCCAGCAGCAATGTCAAATCAGAGGACATCATGGTGATGCACTCCCAGCTTTGTCACTGAGAAACTTCCCCAAACTAGCGTAACGGTCCTTTTACATGCTAAACTAGCATAATGATCTTTCTACATGCTAAACTAGACGCAGTTTGAAGACTGGTTGAGACCTCTGTTTATGCATTAGACGAGTAAACATATTCTGGACCTTTTACCCATGCACAGCTCTGAGGCCAGGTTGTTGTGGATGCATTAAGCCCGCTCTGAGACTTTTTACTCAATAGAAATCTCTAAGTTCTCCTAGACCAGGCCAGGTAATAATCAATGCACTGGGAAGGTGCCCTTGGTGTGAGTGGACATAAGCAAATCACAAAAGGGTTTGACAGAACACAGCTTGCTTCTTGATAAGGGCATCAAAGTGAGTGATTCTGAATACTCTAACGGAACCTCAGAACACATAGCACACTCTTGCCACACAGCCACTCATTTTATGACGCACCTCTGAATTGTCAAACCTTTACTTTCAAATAGCCGCTTTAAGTTTCAGTGATTTTATTTAATTTTTTGCCTTCATTCCCTTATTAATTTGATATATTAGAAGTTAGAAATATTTAACTTCCACATCAAATTTGTTGGACAAAGCTGTGTAACTTGTTCTTTTCTATAGGCTTACTTTTACTTTTATAGCACTACATGAGCTAACTCACTCAAGACACAAGTTTCAATCATTCCTGACAAGGAAGCATCACCAAGTGACTTACAGAACAGTGCAGAAATACATACAACTTCACCATGAAACCCATAATCCTGATACTGTTGGAACACAGTCCTTCAACATGAGCACGGAGAGTATAGTTAATAGTACGGAGTCTCTTTAACAGCAATACTTTACATACTGCACTTATCCACACCTCTCTATAGACTGATTATGTCTGATCAGGACAGTCAACAGATGGATGATTTATTCCTTTCAAGTTTCCTCCTGCACATGCTGTGATCCTATAATTGCTATGACCTCTACAACGGTGTCATTCACACCACATAACAATCTCAGGAGATTAAACTTAGAATGAATATTGGAATGAATATTTGTTTGAATATTACAATTAAGCTTTGGCTTTAAAGTCTGGATTTCCAGGGATCTTCCCCTCAGTAGAGGCTTAAACAAAGCCCAGGTGAAAAGTCCAGGGGGGTATTCCAAGTACGAGGTTTAGTGACAAACCTGGGTTAGTTAACTCAGGGTAGGTGGTAAACCTCCTAATAGATGAGCTGTATGGCTTCATTCTCCTAACAAAACAATACCACAGGGCTCTTGTTGTAGGAGGTTTACCACTTACTCCAAGTTAAGTTACCCAGGTTCATCACTAAACCACGTACTTGGAACCCCCCCCAGGTGAAGACTGGGCTCTAGGTGTCCATGCTCACCTGGCATAACCAATGATGAGGCTGCCGAACACAGTCCCGATTCCAGCTCCGGATCCGGCCACACCCACGGTGGCAGCACCGGCACCAATGAACTTGGCGGCGGTGTCGATGTCTCGGCTCACTGAGCTAGTCTGGAAGCCCCGCAGTGCGACCTGGGACATGGGGCTCTGTGAAACAAGGGCTGAGCTAGCCTGGGGAGTGGGATGGCAAAACATACACTAAATAAACACAACTTCACAAATTGCCTTTTAAGACACAGTGATGGGCCAACCGTCACTTAACCTCCACTTGAGGGATGGAAGGTTAGGAGGCATAAAGCTGCTAGGCCTCTTAATACACACACAAAGCAATTGAGCTGTAGTAGCTGATGTGGTCTAGACTGCAGTACATTTCCAATAATGGGGGGGCAATTGAGTGCAGAGATAAAATAGGACTGCAAAATCAGGCAAGAGAGCCCCTACCAAAGCCAAAACCAATGTACAGTCCTGCTCACCTCTCCTGTTCTTGCATCTGGCCTGGAGATCACTGAGGCAGAGAGAGGTCTGTATAGGGCCCTTGATCCAGCACGGACCTAGGATTACACAGACAAATCAGTGAGCAGACAATGAGAAGGCGCATGAAGAGCAAGTTGGGATTAAAACTCCCAAAGTCTTCCAAAGGCACTTGGCACCATGCAAATTTAACACAAGTAATGCAGGGAAAATATTAAAGTTAAGCAAGAACTTCTGACACAACAGGTCAGTACAAGATGTACTGTACCCTATCTAGTTGAATGCACGCTGGTAAAGGTGGGCGGACCCTGATGCAAGTTAGCTGCTACCAGTTAGCCATACAACTAACGTTAGCGAACATTAGTCAGCCGATGGAGTACAAGTCATTTTTAACTCCATACCTGGAGTATCGTCAACAAAATGGTTAAAGTGCCCAATAACAAACTGACGTCAGAAAAAAAATGTTTCGTATGAGCAGCTCAGCTAGTTAGCCCCTTGGCAAAGACCATTGAATGTCCTAGCTTGACATACGGAGGACACCCGTAGCCAAGTTCATTCACAAAGCAGTATTTCCACTAACGACCATTAAAATAAGAATGAAAGAGAAGCACCCCTAAAAACCAATCCATTGACGTCCCCAAGCCTTAGCAGATTAACTACAATACACTGGTGTTCATTCTGGGTTTTTAAATGACCTTGAATAGTCAGACACCATCACCTAGCTAGCAGTTAACGTTAGCCAACTGTCAGAGGACCTCTTGTCGGGCAAAAGACTTTCATCGGTCATATTGCCTTCAGCAAAAAAAAAGCCACTTGGAACACTTAATACTGCACCTACGTATTCATGCAGCGGCGCCTGAAACGCTAGGCTGTACTTGACAATTTAGTGTGCAACGACAGTAACGTTGCTTTACACCGAGATGTAACAAAATGAAAGCCTACAGGCCCTGTTGGACGGCTAACGTTAGCGAACATTGGTAAGCTATCAAGCTGGTTAGCTGAAGAGACGTTGCATTTCAGAAATGGCTTGTTAGCTAACGTTAGCTAAGTGGCTCCGGCTTGCTAGCGATACCAAGACAATTTAAGAAACAAGTGAAAATGACTCACCATTGCAGGCGTAGAGACGAACTTTGCACAGGCATACATTTTTGTTGGTTTCGTTGATTGTTAGAATCAACCTAGCGGGATAACCTGGGTTTGTCTCTGGAAAGAACGGACAGTTAAGGTCAATGGAATATAAACGTTAAAATAATGACTTTCTGCATTCAATAATTAGTGCACAACACGAAAGACCGCAGGAAACATGTAAACTGCTGAATGTCAGAACGTTTTAACATTTCCTATTAAACAGATGAAAGAAGATTATATTATTCTCTCCCCGGGCTCTCCATTTCACTCCCCTTCACTTACCGGCTGCAGAGGTCGAACCGCTGAGGAACTGCTACGCATGCGTGAACTCTTATTTATGAGGAGACGCCGCACAAATCCCGGATGACGGCATCAACGCAAGTGAAGGTCATTCCCGTGGAAGTTTATTTAAAGTGGACGGCGTCCACTACTCCTAACTTTAATACTTTGTTACTTAGCCAAAGGTTAATGTGCTTGTATTAATGCATGGCATTTTTGAAAAAGGTTACAGACAACAGATAGACATTCTTATGCTTGTAAATATATTAAGAATGTGAATTAATATAGTCATTGTTTGGTTTAATGTGACAATTTTTGCCAGCAATCTGAGCTATGATACAGAATACCGATTGTACATTTGTCCAATAGAGATGTATTTTATGACATGTAAGTGAAAACCTGTAGGGGGAGCTGGCAATACACGTTTGTGCAAACATAAATTATGGAAACAAATGGCCTACCATCATTATGTAAGGCCTACTGAACTCTGTAAGGCATAGTGCACTGTGAAGTTGTAAGGTCAACGTTTGGTATTCCCTACAAAGCTCACCAGCAAAGTGCACCAAAACTCTCAAACGAATTCTTTCACACAAACATACTGGTACTGGAACTGTTTGACTCCCTGATGAAGGCTTGTTTGCCGAAACGCGTCGGAGTAACCAAGCCAACAAAATAAAAGGCTTTTTAACCTTTGACAATTGAGAGTGCCCAGAGCTGGAGTGCCTTGGAATCCCCTGTTTTTTTGTCAAACATACGGGTATTTGAGGGCGTTTTTGGGAGGTAACAAGGTACGCTATGTTTTTGGAGGTGCAACCAAACCCTGCATCGCCATTGAAATCACATAGTTTCCTCAAAGGTTATAAAAGTATTTCGTTGTGTTTAGTTGTATAATGAAAGCACAGGTTTTATAGCTATCCATGTTTCTTCACTTCTGGCTCCTTGGCTATCAATTTGGTAACTAGGCTATTTGACGTGTTTAGAACACTAAACATATCGGAGGTGTCAAATGTTGAGTTGCTCCATTGTAGATTTTTTTTTATGTTAATCACTCATGTATTTCTATTCTCTATCCAAAGTAAAGTGCCTGTTTCGAAGTTAACCGTGATGGTAATTTTGATACCACAGATGAAATGAAAGAGACCCAGTCAGACCAATAGTACGAAAAATCAGGAACAGAGTTTTATTTACAATGAACAAACATTGTTTGCATCCCCAAGTGGTTTGTGACGTAAAGGAGCTTGCACACTGCTCCAACAAACACCAACAAACTCCAACATCCTAAAGTTGGCAGCTTTTATTAGAATGTTCATAAAACCAACTGCCCTCCCCCACCTTTGTTATGCAGCCCTTGCCACTTAAGCCCCCCCCCCCCCATAAATGCACAAATAGGCTGACACCAGACATAATTTCACTGCATTTCTTACATCCAGTAACTATATGCATGTGACAATAAACGTCCTTGTATCCTATAGAGCAGGTTTCTATAGACTATTTGTGAAATAAACCAGTAAAACAATGTAATGGGATGGAAATATATTTCTTATATATTTCTAAAAGAAACCAGTGAAACAGTAAGTCATATCAATAGGCAGTTGAAGAGCTATAAGCGTTTATTCAACCTATGGTTCACGTAACATACACATACCACTAGCAAACTGAAAGGCATACTCTAGTGTCTCCCATACATCGACTTATTTATGGCGGCCCACCACAATATTAACATTGACCACCACACAATGATTTTCTATGTTGTATGTATTCTATGTTGTCTATGTTATATGGGATGAAATCCTTTAATTTGATCTCCCGCTGTAATTAAAGGGGAACTATGCAGATTTTAGCTTAATTTACCTTAACTGAAAAGCTTCGGAGTCATTGAAATGGTTATATTATTTTTTTCTGGTTGAATGGTGGCTGTCTCGCTTCCCCCTAGCGCCTGCAAGTGGAAAAAAACACCCACAACTTATATTTGCACCACTGAACCATATTTGGTGCGGTCTCTATTGATGCTTTAAATCATTGAAGCGAAGCACAACAAATAGCTTTGTCAAGTTATAAAGTTTATTTGGCGTGCCATGCCATGCATAAACACTCAGCAAAAGCTGACATATCGACATGTGGCATCCAAAATACACAACTCTGCAGACGGACCCATATGACTGCATACAACAACATATACAAAGCAAAAGTGATAACTTATCAGTTAATCATAGTGCACATTTTCTAAAATAACACTGGACAGAAGCACTGTAGCAGTAGTGACCCCATCCTGCACATGAAAGGTAAAATGAGGTCTTTTAAACGAGATAGCACTGTCATAGGAGTGGCAGAAATCATATGAACACAGACTGTCAATCCGCACATATAAGGAGCTGCAAGTTTTAAAGGATGAAGTCATGGAAATGAGTTTCCCAACTCCTCTCTCAAGAGCTGACCTAACATGTTTTTCTGACAGAAAAGGCACAAAAACTAGCATTTCAAATGGACACAAAGACAATTAGTTAATTTGAACATTTTAAAAACTTTTGAACTAATAAATAAATATGGCCGATCATATAAAAAATATTGGCAAAGACTCATTGAAAGACAATTACTTAGCTTTGTTTTTGATCATCCAAAATATGTAAACTCCTACCCTCTTAACTTAAACTAGAATGATTCCATGCTAGTTGCAGGCCTATGCAGTGCAAATAAAAGGAAACTTAAATCATGTAAACATGAGGGAAACCAAAGGGAATAAAACTGTGTCATCTTTTAACCTCATAACCAAATCTGTCAAACAAGCTACCAGAGCACGCACATCCGAGAAGACGACCGTCATGATTTATTAAAATCACAAATCAACTGATATCACTCCGAATCCTCCACTTCCTGCCTCCTGCTCCTTGCCCCGCCTCCTTCGCTGTCCTCTTGTGACATGGGGGAGGGGCTACGTGGTGACACAGGCACATCTGACTCCTCCTCTTCCTCCATCACGTCCTGAGTGGGCGGCGCCTCAACCGTATCGTGCTGGTCTGAGGCCAGTTCGCCCTCTGGCTCGCCTGTTTTGAACAAAACATGGATTTCTATTTTACAAACACACACTGCGATAGGTCACTCACTCAGTGTCTTGTGTGTTACTGGACGCACATGACCATGTCAACAATGAGGCAAATCAGAGTCAGAGATTAGGCAGCCATTCCACACCAGATTAACGAACACACACAATCTGATTAGTTGGAAACGAGAAACCAAAGCCACAATGCAAGGGCGTTTTGAATTACCCAACACTGCATTTCATATCAGTGTTTGTAAACAGAGATAAAGTATTTCCGATGCAAAAAACGGTACAACGCATACTTGTGGGAGTTTATGAATTAACAAATCTTGTTTCAGGGGGAAGAGAAAAGCATAGATCTGGAAAATGTTTACACATTGTTGGTCAGTGAGGATGTATGTGTGCGTGTGTGTATGTATGTATGTGTGTGTGTGTGTGTGTGTGTGTGTGTGTGTGTGTAAGTGTGTGTGAGTGTAAGTGAGTGTAAGTGTGTGTGTGTCTATGTCTAACTGTGTGCATGCGTAAGTTTTGTGTAGATGTTTTGATTGACTGGCTTTTGATTGGTTTTTGTAGGGGTCTTTGATCAAACAGCATGATTAGTAAAGATTACATGTCACTCTGACCCTAGCAGAGAGGGACAAAATCGACTTGTTGTGTTAGCCTTGGCAAAATCATAAGCACTTATCAATCATTTGCGCACACACGCTGGCACACTCACACACACCATGAGTGGTGGTCATAACTGATTTCAGGAGAAGTATGATA
Organism: Alosa alosa; assembly: GCF_017589495.1. Taxonomy (NCBI): domain Eukaryota; kingdom Metazoa; phylum Chordata; class Actinopteri; order Clupeiformes; family Clupeidae; genus Alosa; species Alosa alosa. The sequence continues at coordinate 1,824,511 of NC_063211.1, read as the reverse complement.
GTATGTTGAGAAGTGAATTTAAAGTTTGTTTTCATGAAGGCTGATTAATAAGGCAACAGGTAAAAAGAAAGGGATTTGTTTGATTAAACAGCATTATGTATAAAGAAAAGAGTGTGATTAGTAGAAGTGTACAATTTGTATTTGGTTTGTTTGTGTGTGTGTGTGTGTGTGTGTAAGGGTCTGAGATCATTCAGAGGGTGTGTTTGAGAGGGTGTCTTGATGTGTGTGTGTGTGTGTGTGTATGTGTTTGTATGTGTATGCCTGTGACTATGTGAGTGCATATCGGTATGTTCGTGTTAAGGTGTGTGTGTATGTGTGTATGATGTGTATGTGTATGTGTGTATGATCTGCATGTAGAGTATACACAGTGTGTGTGTGTGTGTGTGTGTGTGCTCCTGGAGACCTGAGTTTGGGGAACTGCTGAAACTGTGTACTTTATTCCATGGAGCAGCTGCTGAAGTCGGGGGAGAAGCACTACCCGACGCAACACCTCCAGTACCACCTATCCTCTCTACAACACACACACACAGCACACGGAAAAGCACATCAACACAATACCGTTTGTCCATGTTGACCCTCTGGAACAGACAAGGGAGGATGAACACACACACACACACACACACACACACACACACACACACACACACACACACACAATGGATTACAATGAACTACAATGAACAACCTTCTATTTCATGGCAAAACTTCATGACAAACAATTGAAAATGAAACAGATAAGGAAAATGTTGAGGTTTAGAGGTCACATGATGCTCAGCGGAATGAATAATCACAGATGAATGAAATAACAGGATGGAACGACGACTAACCTCTCCAACAGGTCTACAGACCATCATCATGTCCAAACCGTGCATGAGTGTGTATTAGGACAGTGTGTGTTTCTGCGTTGTGTGTCTAATTTGTCCAAACCGTGCATGAGTGTGTATGAGGACAGTGTGTGTTTCTGCTGCATGAGTGTGTATGAGGACAGTGTGTGTCTAATTTCTTTATGTTTACGTCTGTGGATGTGAAGCACAGCGGTGGCACACAGTCGGACCTGCAGCGTCTCGAGGTGATCGAGAAAACGAGCTTCCTGCCTCTAAACGACGCCATGGCAGACACGGCGCTGACGCCGACCTCAACAGTGTGCCCATCTGTGCACCCATCTGTGCCCGCGTCGCCAACCTCAACAGTGTGCCCATCTGTGCCCGCGTCGCCAACCTCAACAGTGTGCCCATCTGTGCCCGCGTCGCCAACCTCAACAGTGCGCCCATCTGTGCCCGCGTGTGTGCCCACCTGTGCCCGCGTCGCTGTCCTCAGCGCTGTCCCGCGCCTCCGAGGACTCTGGGGCCGGAGAGCCCGAGCGCAGGCGTCTCTCGAAGCTGAACTCTGGGAGGCGGGGCGCCTGGGGGCGTGTCTTGCGGGCTGGGTTCAGGAAGTAACAGTAGGCACACCTGTAGGCTAGAGAGAGAGAGAGGACAGGAAGATCAGTCAGCGCCACCTGCTGGTGGGTGGATCACATTGATCATGTCAATCCTATTTATTAGTATCATGTTTATCTTCTACTGTCTCTATTGTACAGTGGAGTTTTTCTTATATGTTTATCACTTTTTCTGCTGTAAGTGCATGTTGTGTGTGATGTCTGTATGCTACTGAGACCTTGAATTTCCCCTTGGGGATCAATAAAGTATCTATCTATCTATCTATCTATCTATCATGACACAACGGAGCCCAGGTACCCTGGTGAACAGGTCATAACAGGGTGTGCAGATTTGTGTGAGCATAAGAGGTATGTTACGTATGCAAGTGTGCATGTGTCAGTATGCGTGACAAACTGCAGGAGTCGGTGAGTGACTCTGTTTGTATGTGTGTAAGTGTGTGTCACAAGAGTGTGTTTGTGTTTTTGTCTATGTATAATTCTACATATGATGTAGTGTGTGTGTGTGCGTGTGTGTGAGAGAGAGAAAGCAAGAGACTTAATGTCCTTGGAGACTAACGAGATTGAAGACAGCCTAAGAGAATGTACGCCGCATGATAAGGACCTATGGAACTGACAATACTGTGTGTGTGTGTGTGTGTGTGTGTGTGTGTTGCCAAAGTGTGTTGGAATCGCCCATCTCACCGACAAACTCGAACTCCTCCTTGAGGGCCATGCCGTTATGGGAGAAACACTGCTGGCAGATGAGCGCATACCTGAGGACGAGAGGGGAACCAATGATGGGGTAGTTAGTTATAGCCACAAGCTGCCACTCTACACAGAGAAAGAGAGAGAGAGTGAGTGAGAGAGAGAGACGGGTGTGTGTGTGTGTTTATGTGTGAGAGAGAGTGTGTATGTGGTTTCTTGATGTTAATGCCCCCAACGTTGTCTTCAAGGCAGCGCTGCCTGGAAGGCGCTATGGTTAGTCATGGGTTAAGGTTAGGGTTGGGGTTGGGGTTAGGGTTAGGTGCCTTTAAGTCGACAATGGCAGCGCTGCCTGGAAGACGACGTTGGAGCCATAAAACACCATCGAGCGAGTATGTGTGTGTAATGAGCGTGTAATGAGAGAGAGAGAGAGAGAGAGAGATGTGTGTGTGTATGTATGTATGACTGAGTGAGTGAGTGAGCACAGTTGAGGCAAGAGACAAGAATTCAGTTAAAATCAAAGATTTTTTCTGTGATTAATCACCAAGGGGTAATTCCAAGGACAGCAGGCATAGCAAAGAACACACACCAGGACCTAGTAAATGACAGGCATTTGGCGTTTCGATCTCATTACAACACATAACTCCCTTTTAACCCATTTTTATCTGTACATGATCCTTTCAAAGGAGATGAGAAAAATGACTTTCAGTTTTGCCAAATGCCCTCATTTGTTCTGAATGTCGGATTAAGGCCTAGTCCACACGTACCAAACTGATCTTTTTTTCCTCCGTCTTCCCTGGAACCGCATCAAGAATATTTGCGTCCAAACGGATCCATCTCAACACGACTCATACTTCATACCCCAGGCCTATAGGTGGCACTGTTTCTTTACAGAAATTGACCAAAACTTGCGCTTTACAAACAGACAGAGTATGCTACGACAAAATGGCTAGTGCAAGGAAACCAGAATTGTTTGTGTGGACTGATGGTGAACTGTCAACTGTAGTCAACTGTAAAACTAATAAACTTTATTTTACTGTTTGTGAAGGGTGCACTCCCGTCCTTTATTTGGCTAACGCAGGTAGGCCTACTAATCACCTTTACTTTCTTTGGTTGTAGGATAGTCCGTGATTCACATTAGTTTTGGCTATCACCGCAATTAGGCTACTAAACTCACATTTATAATATTGCTATAAAACCTTCGTTAGTAACAGTCAATACTTTTGCCTGCATCAAATCGCGCATTTGCATTCAGTGTGCTACCATCGGCTTAACGTGAGTTCTAAGCGTCTTTGTATGCTTATATCTGATTTTACTCGACTGTGAATGCATGTATATATGTTGTAAGACATGTAAAATAAATGAATGACACTGGCACTACGCACAAATTAATGTAGCCTAAACTTACACCGCACTTTCCTAATAACGTAAGTTCTCTCGCGTCACTGACCGTAGCTAGAATGCATAAAAAACAGTAAAAAACAGTGTTCAGTCCACCAAGTCATAAGCTATCGGCGCTGCGCAGCATCAGTTGTGATATTTATCTCACGGAGTGTAATAGTAGGTAATGTCATGTATGAAAACTAGTATTGTTAGGCAATACTATAAGTGCAAGTCCAGGGCAGCTGAGGTGTGGCGATGACATCATCGATCAATGCTAAGCAGGATGTCGCGGTTTAAGCTGTCTAAACGAATTCAAACGGGCTACGGTTTCAGATTTTTCCACTCTGGGACCAGGTTTCAAAAAAGTGCGGTTTCGGGCAGTGCGTTTAAAGGATTCGTTTGGACGCTCGGCCAAGACGAAGCAAAACCTCTGTGTTTAACCTAAAAAGCGTCTCCGTGTAGACAGGCCCTAAGACTCCACTTAAGACCTCTGATACTATCTCACTAGCAGTGTTTTTGGTTTGTCTTTGACTAAGCTTCTAGTCTGACGTGCATTTCTGGCACACAGGGAGTAAATTATAAAATATCCACCTGTTCTGAGGTCCGTCTCCCACCAGATACTCAATGACACGGTCCACTGGCCCCCTCTCCCTGGGCAGGATGGGTCGTACCAACTGAGGACCTGGGGGTTGGTGGCCAACTGTCATGGACAGGCACACACATGCACACACACACACACACACACACAAGCACACACACACAAAAACAAGCAATCAGGTATTAAACACTGCATGCTCAGACTGAAAGGATGTCACCACCCCCCCCAAAACACAAACAGACACTAACATACACAAGACCCACACACAGGACACAATGACAGAGATGGAGGCTTGCAAGACCTTAACGGCATTTAGGAGATTATTGGGGGGCATTTTAAGAGAACCTAAAACATAACGTTTGCTGAATTAGCCTTTCTACACGGCCCACGCTCAGCTGCTGACTGGGATATCTGATTTATTATGCTACACAAGAATGCATCTGATCCCCTATAAGAAGCTTGTCAGATTAACTTCCATACCTACAAGAGTGTAATAAAGAGGGGCCTCTACTTCAGCCCTCAGCCCCCAGCCTGCTTAACTGCCCTGGGAGTCAGGCACCTCCGTGTCTAGGTCAACAAAGAGGTGCAATCCCCACTAGCAACTGCAACTAGTTACAGCAACTGCATTAGAAGTGACATTAGGAAATGGGAGAACTAGAGAACTAATCAACACCAGTTAAGTCTGGCATGAGGCTAGCCAAACAGGAGCCCTGAGCAGTTACTGTGATCCTGTGATGGGGCCTTGTCTATCACTCACGGAAGTGACACTGCCTGACCTAACGCCAAATCTAGGAGCAGTGGTTTGAGCCAGCGGGTGAGGCAGGGCGGACGGGCCCTGCGGCCGCCCCGCTGGTATCGCCCCCTGGTGGCAGGGAGGTGCGGGGCGGGTGGGCTAACCTGGCCCCATGTGCGGACTGTAGGGGGTGGGGCTCCTCCTCAGGGGGGGGGCAGCGCTCGTGCTTGCGCCCGCCTCGGGGGGCCCACCTGGGGCAGCGCGGGGCATCACGGGGGTACCCGTCGGCGTGGCGCCCAGGGGTGGGCCTGGACGTTGCCCTGGCACCGGTGTTCCCATGGGAACGTTACGCCGACGGAGATCTGGAAACAGGACAGGGAGAAGGGAGAGACAGACAGTTTTATACACCAATATTTGACTTAAAATATGTGACATATAAAACACAATAAATTACATATGGGAAGAAAATTAAATCTGTTGGATCTGAAGCATCGGTCAAAACAACTAGATGGAAATCTAAATGAAGTAATGTAGATGAAAGATGGAGGAATGACCGATGTGAGTGATCTGGACGAACAACCCTGCGTGTCCACTGACCTGGTCTTGGTGTCATATGAGATCCCGAGGGAGTGGATTCCGCTTCCTGAGAAGGCAAAACAAAACGATTTCACACAACACAAAACAAACAACAACAACAACAACAGGGGTTTCTTTCTAAGTCCTTAATATTGAAACTGAAAGTCTTCCCAAAGTTTTGAACGGTGCACACTCACGGCTTTCTTCTTTGCGTCTGGGTCAAATCTCTCTAAGATCAGTTTGGCATTTTTGTAAGTTTCCTTCTCCATGACCTCTTCCAACTGAGAAACAAGGAATTTAAATCATAACTTGTATAAAGAAAATACAAGAAACATTACTGAACAGTATATAGTAAGTAAGTATATATACTCTTTTGATCCCGTGAGGGAAATTTGGCCTCTGCATTTATCCCAAACCATGAATTAGTGAAACACACTCAAACAATAGACACACTAGAACACTATACAATAGACACACTGTCCATACAGTAAGCATTTATGTATGAACATATATGGTGTGAGTATGTTTGCATGGTTGTATGTGTATCTGTGTGCGTATCTTCTGAGGTGTGTTAGTGTCTGTGTGTGTGTGTGTGTGTGTGCGCATCTGCTGAGGTGTGTGTGTGTGTGTGTGTGTGTGTTAGAGTGTTAGCATTGGCAGTACTGCCTGACTGTGCCTCGGTGAAACGAGGTCAGGATGGGACTGAGGTAGAGAAAGACAGGGAGACGAGGGAGTCCACTGCTAATAAAGTAGGGCATCGCGAGGCTGAAATCAAGGAAGCATCTGCACACAATGCACTACTTTTAGCTGCAGGTTAAAGTAACAGCAACCATGAAAAGAGTGCTGGTAGCACTCTGAAGGACACTTACTATCTTCTTTTTTTCTACTTTCAAGTCTTCTAGTTTGTCATCTGTAAAAACATAGAAGCACAGTAAACATTAAGTTTGGGTTTTAAGAGCAGTTAAAGTCAACAGTATTATCTGAGTTGCATTTATGGAGATTTGGCATGAGAGTTTAAAGAAAAGGACTTACTGTTTCTCTCAGTTCGTTTGGAAAACAAGAAGATAAGGAGTTTTCTCAAGAACCACACTCTAGGGTGAGGGGAGAAAAAAAGACAAAAAAGGTTAACTTGTGAAATTGGCAAGAAAATAGATTGAATTAAAAAAAAATTATCAAAATCTCTTCCAAAGATTAACAAAGGCTGCAAAGGTCATCAAAGGCTGCAATTGTCCTAACAACATGTTGCATGTAGGCTGACCTACAGTACTGATTTAGTTGTTACTATGGTCAAATTTAGAATAGGTAACTAGTGGAGTCATACATTATGAAAGGAACCAAAAGGGCCTTCAGCCATTACAGTACAGATGGCAAAGACATACTGAGTCTATCAATCCCCTGTACATAGACCATCACATACTAAAAGATATCTAGATAGATAGATAGTTAGATAGATAGAGATAGATACTTTATTGATCCCCAAGGGGAAATTCAAGATCTCCAATGAAGGTTTCCATTGAAATCTTCTTTTAGTCTAGGAAAAAGCTTAATCTACGTACGAGAGACCATCCCACTGTGTTTAATAGTAACTCCCACCACCAATGCCATAGTGGTGCCAAGCAGCCACTGCTATCAGATGGGTAGACAGGAGAGTGCCATAGTGGTGCCAGGCAGCCACTGCTATCAGAAGGGCACTCACAGCACGGGAAAGACCAGCAGCGGTAGTGCCATGACGATCCGAGCGCCCCACTCGTCGGGCAGGTAGCAGAAGTAGACGCACAGGCAGGTGAATAGGTAGAGCATGGACGAGTAGAAGAGCAGGCGGCCCACCCACAGCTTCTGCAGGCGCTGGTTCTTTGCCCGAAACTCCTCAAGGTCCTTGATGTCCTGTGAAATAGCAACACGCAGACACTGAAAGATCAATCGTGTTTCATACACTGACATACAGATACATACTGACACACAGTGAGGTTGGAGGACATAGAGACACTAAAGAACACTTTATGCCTTTATAGTTGGGAAATTCACTAATAAAACAATGTGGTATTGCTAGTGTAAACCCCTTCAAATGATTAACAGTCATTGTAGTGTAAACTCTCACTCATCATTGATTAAATCAATAGAACATGATGAATGACTGATCTAGGAAACACAGGTGGGTTTAACAGGATTTAACTATCAAAAGACTTGATAATATGCAACTGAGGTAGCTGACCAGTTCTGGCATGCATCCATGTCAGATCAGGGCTAGATCTAGCCTGGGTTAACCCAGGCGAACCTGTTTGCAAATGTGGTTAATCTGGGTTCACCCAGGCTAGGCTGGATCTATGCCGCTGTTGGGCTGTGAGTTAACACTACAGATGTCAGTTTGAAAGAGAAGTCTAGCTCTCCAGTTCTGCTGTCAGAGTTGTGACTGTGCCAGGTGAGGCTAGTTAAGGTCAGCCAAAATACTTTACAGAGGGACACATGCGGCTGTCAGTCCTATGCTCACACAGACAGGAAGAGTGTGAGACAAGGACAACATATACATAAACAAACATATATGCTGTGTGAATATGTTGGAAAAAGAATCTGAGTGAGTTGAAGGAAAAACGAGTGAAAGACAGAGAGCTTTCGTGAGATACCATTTGAGATGCCAGCCTACCTTGTCCAAGCTTTCCAACAGCTCCACTGTGGAAGGCTTTGCCTGATAAGGATATGAGTGTTAGTGTTGTCACTTGTCACATACATACACTGGCCACATTCCATGTATTCCACAACTCAGGTATGCCATACGGTACCATTTAGTCTTAACACAAGAATGAAATTGTACCTTCCACCGGGAAAGAACAGCTCCCATTGCTAAAAACCTGTCCTGCCCACGTAGACCTCTTCTTTGTCCCGGAGAAACGGAGAGAAATCCTCGCCTGAAAACACGATTTTCCTTTTGACAACGTGTAGTAACTATACATGCGCTTCTGTTAACATAAACATCGTTAGCCTGAACGACAGCGTGACATAGGAGTGGTCAAAGTCTGATTAACGTCAACGCTAGCAAGTTACAGTAAGTCACTTAACCTAGCACACAGGTTAAAACAGTTATAGCTAACAAAAATCATCCTCTAGATCTCAGCTAAGACTGATAACAAGATAATTTACTGACCAACTTTACAGCATACTACTACTACTAACGTTACTACTAGCTTTTGTTACAGTCAGGCATCATCATCAACTGCTCTGTAACATACTGTATTGATGGACGGCTAACGTTATGAAAAGAAGTTTGCTATACCTTCAGCAGTCTATTTGAAATCTTAAAAAGACGTCCTACATAACTGGAACGTCTAAGATTAACACATCACGAAATTAGTTAAGTTACCCTTTGTTCAATTCAGATCCGACTTCAACGATGATGACAGTCCCACCACCACCAAGCGTACATTTTATGAACTGTTTTTCTCCAACGACAGAGGGACTCGTAATTTGACGAGCTGTCCTCCTCGGGAAGTGACGAATATTTCCAGGAAGTTTCTCAAAAAGCAATAGATTCCAGAGCATTGTTTGTCTGTGCGTATTTATAATACAATACTTCCTATTTTGGAGTGATAGCTTAACATTAAAGCCCTGTTTATATTTACAGTATCATACCACACAAGACACACGTGCCAGAAGTTATAACCAACCCTATTATATATCTTTCGGTGATTGATTCGATAAGTCTTGCTGGAACCTTGACATGCGTCGAGGAAAAGCATCTGTCCACGCGAGTACCGTTGCCATCAGTTGTCTGCTGCAGTTACCAATTGAAATTAGTTTGATTTGTGTGTTAATATTATAATTGTACTGCACGGTCTTCATAATGTTACGGTTATTATCTCATCCGTGTGTTAGGGCACGCTTTTGCATCGCGGATCTCTGTGTTCAGCATTACTGTGTTAAGTACAGTGTTACAGTCCCGTGGCTGTCAGTGCTGACATCAAATACATTGGGTTTGAGCTCTACTAGTCCAGTCAGACACATACACCAACAACATAGACAGTTTGCGGCGTCAGTACTGCACACTCCCCGTCGAAAGCCCCGGCAGAGGGCCGATGTGATTGAATCCACCAGGAACATCCCTCAGACTGAGCGAAACGCTGAGAACTCTAAACCCGATCATGCATTTGGCGAGTACTCGCCCGAGTACACCAACAGAACGACATTCAAAAAGTCCTCACCCCAGTACATGGATCTACGGTACAGTGAAGGAGAGGACGAAAAACTACGGCCTAAATTTAGATCTAGGACAGGACAGAAAAACACGCCATACTGGTACTTTCTTCAGTGCAAGAAACTCATCAAGCAGGACAAGGTAAACAAGCTGTTTCAAAGAATGAGGAATGTTATGTAGAATGCTTAGTTTTTCCCTGGAGCAGTTTAAAGCTATTTTATTCAGACATAGATGTACATCTTGACCTTTGCCCCATTCCTTCTGTCTTATGTAGCTGCCTGAAGCGTTGGACATGTTCGAGACAGAGATGCTACAAGGAGAGAGACTTCAACCTGAGGAGTATAACTACACGGTGCTGATGGGAGGCTGTGGTCGGGTTGGCTACATCAAGAAGGCCTTCAAGCTCTATCAAGATGTAGGATACTCACACACTCTAGCTTTTGTCCTTGATCAAAAGAGACAGTCCACTCGGCCCACTGTTTGTTCTGAAATTGTCATTTGTGCACTGACTACTCCTCTTGATCAAGCGCTGTCCTCATGTTTCTGACGTGTTGCTAATGTGTTCCATTGTGATGGATGTGAAATTAGTTTGACGTAATTGTTCTGTGTCCTGCTCAGATGAAGAAACGGGGCCTCGAGCCAACAGAAGCCACTTACACTGCCCTCTTCAATGCTTGTGCAGAGTCACCATGGAAACAGCCAGCGTTGGAGCAGGCTCTGAAACTGGAGCAAGAGCTGCGCAGGAAGAACATTCTGCTCAACGCTATTTCCCATCGTGCTTTGCTGAAGACAATGGCTCTCACTGCTGACCTCCAAAGCAGTTTACGTGTCTTCCGGGTATAGTTCAAGGCTATGTCATTTTACCCTCATGTACAGACATAATATTGGCATATATGGAATATGTCAGTAAAGATGAATGAAGACAAATGAAGATGAATATAATTGTCTGTCTGTAGAGACATATTCTCAACTGTGTATTGTAAAACCAAATGCAAATGAATCTTCTCTCTCTCTCCCTCTCTCTCCCTCTCCCTCTCTCTATGTGTGTATGTAGGATATGCTGGAGAGTGGTCATCCCATTACACAAGAAACGTTTCATTGCTTGCTGATGAGCTGTGTAAAAGACAAGACTGCTGGATTCAGACTCGCACTGCAGGTAATATACAGTAATCTTGTCTGCCGGTTCATACAAATCATACACAAACTACCCTATCAATAAACTGCATACAGTATACACCTATGTAAACTGTAAAGACTGAACTTGCATGATGACTTAAAAGGCTGAATTTACAAGGAGTCATTACAGCAGTAATTTTTTTTTCAGGTTTGGCACCAGATGTTAAAGTTGGGTATAAAGCCGGATACTCACAACTACAACATTTTACTGCGTGCCACGCGGGACTGTGGAATTGGAGATATTGCCCTGGCCTCCAAGTTACTTTTAAAGAAACAAAATCACTCCCCTCTCACTCTCGGGGTAGGGAAGAGGGACCGCAAAGCCAAAATCAAAGAGAGCTCTCGGCCCAGACCTCTGGACATTGATGCTTTTGAAAGTCAGTTGTTTGTGGATACACGCTCACAGCAGACATACACAAAGAGCATAGAGTCGACTGAAGAATGCAGAACAGGAAAGATGGACTTGCACACACAAGAAGCCCAAAGAGAACACATAACAAGGACTACAGACAGTCAGGGTGCACTTCAGGTTTACGATAGCTATATTATGTCCATCTGCTCACCTGGCTCGTCAGCTTTCTCTCCACCAAACCTCCTGGATCCAGCCACAGTGCGCTCTGACGACGTTTCCCTGGGAACTGTGAGCTCTGCGTCTGACAGGCTGGCACTGATTGGCAGCATGGAGGGTTTCCTTGGCAAGATGGCTGAGCAGGGTCTGCAACCAACCCTGAAGACTCTTACTCTGCTGGCTGACGTTGTGGAGCCAGGCGACCAGGCAGTCCAGGCTCTCCTCTCAGTGGCCAATGAAAACAAGATCAAACTCGACGTCCCCTTCTTCAACTCACTAATCAGAAGGGCAGCTAATACTGGCGACCTCAAGGGGGCAAAGGTCAGCACCATACCATTCTGACCCCTTTGGGTAACTGTTGTTTCACTGGTGATGGAATTATAGACCACTGTGGTTTTGGAACTTGTACTTTAACACTCTATCTCAGCAGTTACACCCTCTGTCTTCTTGACTCTTGTTTCTGTTGTATCTCTTGTTATCTCTCTCTTTTGTCTGTCCAATCAAATTGTCTCCTGTCTGTGTGTCCTGTGCTGTCAGGCCATACTGGAGATGATGTCCAATAGGAGGCTATTTCCAGACGTGCAGTCTTTCTGTAACGTGGCTTTGGCTTGCAACACAAAACATGAGGGACTACAGTTGCTCTCTGACATGGAGGTACGATTATTATGATGGGTGATGGGAATTGTAGTGTGCCTCATGATTTCCTCATCTCATACGGCTTCACAGAGGTCCCTGCTGCCCAGATATGACAGCTGTGGTCTAAGAGGAGCCTAAATAAACACTTTTCCTGACAGCCGCTGGTCAGTTCGTTGACCCAGTGACAGAAAAGGAGAAGGACGGAATGTAAAAGGAAGGATGCTTGATTTAAGGAGCTGCTTGATCTCAGCTCTCGCTATTTTAATTGTCTTTATGTGGTGATGTGTGATACAAATGTGTTGTATTTGAACAGCAAGAAATACACCCAGAGCAAGAGTGGATAAATAGTAATTTCTTTATTATTATTGAAATATTGAAGAATCTAGGAAATAACCAGGAGTTGTATGTGAAACCATCAACATTGATTACTCTCTAGCAATGTGCTCCTAAAGTTTTGTTTTTCTGGAGCATCTCAGCTCTCTCATATGATGATGCATCTTTTGTTTGTTCCGGTGCAGTCTTGTCGTATTGCACCCAATGCACACGTTTACAGTGCACTTATCAGACAAGCAACCAGACGTCTAGACTACGTCTACCTCAAGGAGATTCTGGCATCCATGCAAGAGAAGCAGGTTGCCCCGAATGAGGTCATTCTTAGACAGCTTGAGTTTGCTGCTCAATATCCTCCAAACTATGACAAGGTCAGTATGACTATAGTGTACATTTTAATGCTCTCATAAACATTTTTTGTTAATTTCCCTTCTTTTATATACCTTTTAACTTGCCGTTTTCTTTTCAGTATAAATCAAAGAATACTTACTTGGAGAAGATTGATGGTTTCCGTGGATACTACCAGGTGTGGCTACAGATAATGCCTGGGCAGGAGACTCCTCACCCTTGGGCGAAGTTTCAGGCACAGAAAACTGCAACAGAAGAAGACACTGAAAAATAAATGCCCATGATGAAAGTATTGGTCGCACTTAGCCTCAGTTACTTATGAAAATCTAAATAATAGACCCCTATCGTGTGATTGTAAATAATGTAAATATTTAATATTTGTGGCAAAGCTAATAAAATTCTTTAAAAAAAACTTTATCGTTCATTTCAAACCAATGATAAGCCTGTTTTGTGTGGAAATAACGTAACCACTTGTAAACAAGTGGAGATCAGACTTGATGATTGTAGGCATCAGACCCATAGACAGTAAAAGAAATCAGACCAGACTGAAGGCAAAGGCTTGTCGCGATGACCTCAATCCGATTGGCTGTTCTGTGCACATGCGCAGTATTCTTCAGGAAGAAGAATTAGCACTTAGCTAACAAGCTGCTGTTAGAGCATGCCCTTGTGCTCAAAGCCGTTACGACGTTGCATTGTATAATAAACCTGAATTGTTCTTCTGTCTTGGTTGAGAAGAACTTTTGTCATCATGTCCCTGGCAGCGGAGGCTTTCGTTGGGCAAATAGCGGGTAAGGTGGCTAACCAGCAAGCTACGTCTAGCAATATCAGACTAGCCAGAATGGGCAACCTCAGTAGACGGCAGCCATCTAGCAAGCTAACTAGCACAGCTACGATGGGTTATTAACATTACAGGGCCTGAAGGTTGAAATGCTAATGTTTTACGTTTTTGACGCTTGTGTATCAAATTCCATTCACTGAAAGGACTTTGCTTTGATGTCCTTTACAGTAACGGTGCGTTTACAACCCGCATGCCATGAGGCTTGTTTGTAATGTGTCCCCATTGATAAAAGCCCATCCCCTTTAGCAGCCACCGTCTGACAGCACTGGATAAAGGACACTAGCTGTGCATTGGGAAGCAGGTGGTCATATTTACAAAGCTATTCAATATATAGACACTTTAATTACTTTGTTAAGCAGTCGTAACACGTCTGCACTCCTCGTTTATTTAGGTTAAACGTAAACTCATTCATTCTTCTATGTAACATTTACAGAATAACGTCAAGGTCAAGATCATATCACAATGTATAGTATTCTGATAGTATTCTTTATATTGCATCAGTAATATAAGGAGTCTTTTGCATTAGCTTGTATCACAACGCCATGCACGAGAATCAATAGGAACCCAAATCCTGAGAGGCAAATCCGTCCTTGTTTGTAACAGTACGGCCTTACAGAAGGACATAGCCGATAGATCATTACTCCGCAGTTTTCCCCCTCCCAGTATAGCTAACGATTCGCAGCTGTAAATACATGTACACTATGTATCTGCTGTCACGCTATGTAACCATACATAAACGTCCGGGTGAGCTCCTCTAACATAATCATGTTCTTCACAGCTGCAGAACCATGGCCGGAGAGCGCAACCCTTTACCAGCCGCTCAATGGTAAGAAAACATAGATCTAAAAGTCTCAGAATGAAAAATATGCGAAACGCAAATACAGTGTAAATGTTCTTCAGTAATCACTGTATGCTTGTTTACAGATGAACAGATCCTTCTCTCAGACAATGCCTCTTCTCTGGCCGTCCAGGTAGGATTGAGTTTACACACTTTAGCTGTAGCTTTATGTGAATGATTGCATTGTAAAGTGTTTACCATACAGTGCATGCTCTCTGATAAGTTGTGTTTGTCTTTGTGTTAGGCCTACCTGAAGATGTGTAGTCTGCCTGTAAGAGTGTCATGTCGTGTTAATGCAGAGTTCATGTCCCCATCGGGTGAGTGCTGCTGTGAGGGAACTGTTACACCCTCTCTTTCTCTCTCGTGTGCTTAGTCTATTTTTTTCTCCCACTCTTTCCTCTTCTCTCTCTCTCTGTTATACACACGCACAAACGCACACGTGCCTTAACGTTCTGTGATTGAGAGGGACACATGACTATCTCTGTGTTCTGAGACATATATTAGGAGTGTCTGTGTCGACCTCCCCTGTCACATTATGTGTTATGATTGAAGTTTATAACTCATCCAGTATGCCACGGCTCATGTGCTGTGCCCCCCCCGCTGTTTCTCCTGTAGGTAAAGTCCCCTTCATCCATGTAGGAAACCAGGTGGTGTCTGAGCTGGGTCCGATTGTCCAGTTTACCAAAGCAAAGGTAAAAGGCCATATGGAGTTTATCTGATCTACCCTTCCGTCTGTATGATGCATCACTCTCTCTTTTCTTCCCTTTCTTCTCCCACCGAATATCACCTCTGTTCATTTCATCCCTCTCTTCAGGGTTCTAATTTAGGGGTGCTAATACTGCTAGCTATAACTAGCTAAGAATAAATTAACTATTAGAAATGTTTACAGATAGTACCTGATGATGGTGGTTGCTTGCTATAGTGCAGTCTAGGTATATCTGTTGGATTTAATACTTTCTCTTGACCCGTTCACAACTTTTGGAACAACATTTTCAGAGACTGATGTTTATGTTGACATGTGATTTCTTAGTTTTCCCCCTCTCTACCTCAAAGGTCCCACCTTTGAAGGTTCTAGAATATCTTAGTAGCATAGATTTTAAAAAACATATTTAAGTTTCTATAACACTGGCCATTAAATAGCCTTAGTTGCTGAAATGGCCTTAAATTAAACAAACCTTCTCTACCTCTGCCAACCCTGTTCTATTTGCTCTCTCTCTGTTCTCTCCCCCCCTCTCTGCTCTATCCCTCTCTCTCTGTTCTCTCTCCCTCTCTCTCTGCAGGGCTTCTCTCTGAGCGAGGGGTTGGATGACGTCCAGAGGGCTGAGATGAAGGCTTATATGGAGCTGGTGAACAACATGCTTCTCACTGCGGAGGTATGGGTCACTCATACTGAACTGGGCCTGACCCGCTGTGCCCATTAAGGGTCACTCATACTGAACTGGGCCTGACCCGCTGTGCCCATTAAGGGTCACTCATACTGAACTAGGCCTGACCCGCTGTGCCTATTAAGGGAGAAAGAGTCCTAGGGACTGTATGCAGGGTTCCCACTGGTCATGGAATTTCTGGAATATCATGGAATTTTGGAAAGTCCATTCCAGACATGGAAAGTCAGGGAATTTTATTATTTTTGGGGCAAAGTTATGGAATATCAGGGAATTTTTCAATTTACTTGCCAAAATACATTAATACAAATATTTCCACACAGAACTGGTGCATATTTGGTAATTTGCTTTACCGCTTCCTTGAGTATCCCAACTTTGTTTATTCAATGCCTCTTTATTCATCTTTCACTCTAAAAAGTAAAATATTCTTGAATGCTACACATTAGTAAATAGTATTTAGTAAGTCATGGAAATTCTTTTTTTTTTTTTTGTCAGGGAAAAGTCATGGAATTTTATATTTGACTTAGAGTGGGAACCCTGTGTATGTGTTCAAGGATGTCTTTAAGTACAAAAAGCATTAAGTGCCAGTTGTTTATGTTGACATGACTAATACTGGGTGCAAGAGTACATGCCCCTATGCCTGACCATGTCTTTGTGTTTTTTTTCCAGCTTTATATCCAGTGGTGTGACGACACAACAGCAGCTGAGGTAACTGTCCATATGTACTGTATGCTGATGATGTATGCATGTTGTTTATGTTCATGATGCATACGTAAGGCGTTCCTAGCATCTGTAAAACAGACGACTTTACAGGTCAGTGAACAGGTCAGTTTACAGTGTGTGTCTGTGTGTCTGTGTGTCTGTCTGTGTGTGTCTGTGTCTGTGTGTGTGTGTGTGTCTGTGTTGTCTGTGTCGTGTTTGTGTGTGTGTGTTAGATTTCTCGGCCGAGGTACAGTAGCCCCTACTCCTGGCCTCTGAGCCACATCCTGGCCTATCAGAAGCAGTGGGAGGTGCGGCGGAAGATGAGCGCCATCGGTTGGGCAGGCAAGAGTCTGGAGCAGGTGAGTAAATGCTCCTCATACCTCTAGGTAAAAATCATTCAGCTCCGGTGTGAAGGTAGTGTAGTGGATAAGAAGCTGGGTTTGCATGCAGTAGCCTGAAAAGTTGTGGGTTCAATTCCCAGCTGCCACCATTGTGCGCTTGAGCAAAACACTTAACCCTGCTGCAGGGAGTCTGGCCCTGCAATTCATTGACATTTGTAAGTCGCTTTGGTTAAAAGAAAGATTAAGAAAGATAAAGCTTAGTTCGGTTCAACTGCTGTAATATTTAGCTCATGTCAGCACTGAATTGCAGAGCCAAACCTTAGAACTTTAGTGCTGTGATGTACGAGATTTATGAATGGGTGGTGTCTTATTCCCAGGTTTGTTTTTAATGGCTCATGCCTGTATGTGGATGGTAATCTATTCTGTGTGTGACTTGAATGACGGGTCTATGTCGGTGCTTTGTTCAGGTTTACGAGGATGTGAGTCAGTGTTGTCAAGCACTTTCACAGAGACTTGGTACCCAGCTCTACTTCTTCAATAAACAGTAAGACACACACACAGACACACACCCTAACAGTGGTTCTCAACCTTTTTTCAGTGATGTACCCCCTGTGAAATATTTTTTCAGCCAAGTACCCCCTAACCAGCGCAAAGCATTTTTAGTTGAGAAAAAAAGACAACAAAGCACTGAGCTTAAAACAGAGCACTGTGCCATCAGTGTCTAATTTATTAAACTTTGGAACGGATAAATATTAATATATGTATGTATGTATGTATGTATATTTTAAAATCTCACGTACCCCCATTTGAGAACCACTGCCCTAACATATGACGGACTCCATACCCGCTCCTGATGTCCCTTTAGTGATTGTTGTCCCTCTGCCCTTAGGCCCACGGAGTTGGATGCTCTTGTTTTTGGCCACATCTTCACCATCCTGACCACCCGGCTGACCAGTGACGAGCTCGCCGAACGGGTCAAGGTCTACAGCAACCTGCTGTCGTTCTGCAAACGCATCGAGCAGACCTTCTTCGAGGAATCTGACCAATCGCCAGGCTCCTCGCGTTACTCTAAAGGCCCCACCCTCACTTGAGGTTCTGTTCGGCCCGCTGCACAACGTTCCAAAATATCCTCAACCTTTCCAGCCGCCTCCTCCATCGCCGCCTCCTCCCGCCCGGAATGCCACACACTGAAGTCCCACAAAGGCAACCATAGCGCTTCTTTGTTGTAAAAATGCTTGGATGTAAACATATGTAATTCTTTTATTTGGTTGTTTTTTTTTTTTTTTTTTGCTGTTATCCTCCTCTTGTTGTACATGTACATGGAAAGTGCCTATCATTATTAAAAGTACACATCGCACCCGGAAAGATCTCTTTCTATTCTCGGTTCCCAAAATAGAAAATGTCTCAGCCTTGTGTTGGGCTCTGCTGGCTGCTGCCTTCCATGTTTAAATAGGTCACATCACAGACAATCAGTGCCCTCTGCTGGTACCCAGTGGAACAACCAATGGCCACAGTGATGATGCTGGCCTCTGGTGAGATTGTGAAAGCAAGAGTGAAATACAGCTGTCACTCTTAATCTTAGTTCATTCAGGTGTTGGTGAGTCATGATGATTCCATACTGTCAAATATTTGGATTTCAGTCTGTCACATTGTTTACAAAATGCAGCCTTAATTGTTTCAACATAAACTTGGTTGGTTAGTTCGACGCCACCCGTTGATGGAATTTTCGACTTAAAGTGGGCCTCCTCTCTAGTTAAGTTTCTTTGCAACTGCTAGTTGACCCTAGTTACGCGTTAAAGTTCTTTTCGAGGAGTGTGGTTCAGATTACCGAGTTATTGTAGGCCATTCTTTGCATATCTCCTCTCAGCTTGACAGCTTCGTGTTGGAGCACTAAAATGTACTCCTCCTCTGCGGCATGTGATCTGGAACTTATCAACCAACAGATAGTAAAAGTTTGAACTGAAGTCTCATTACTCGCCTATTGCACAATGCGCACATATCTCAGTGAAGCAACTACATTTTCTAAATTATGCCTTGGCTATAATGCAACATGTTCAGCGGGCTGAGGGGGTCTACTTCGATGCTCATTTTTCTGGATTTAAAACAGTCTGGTGCCCGATTGCCTGGCCTATAATGTTTTATGGGTTTCTTTCCTGGCGACCCTGTGATTTTCTTTTCCATCTGCAATAGCAGGCATTCAGACCTATAGGACTATCGGAAAGAGTATTTAGCATAGCCCTTCACTTTATGCCTACATAGTTGGACTAAACTGGTGTCAAAAGTTTCATTTGGTAAACATTTTCAGTCAGTCGACCTCTTCTCACATTCTCTATAGATCCCGCAAACTGGATTCCACAGACGGGACCCACTTAAGTCTTGCCAACCACAGATTGATCAAGCGCCGTTATGGCGAGGGAAGCATTTCCCACCCCGCATTCTGACAGGTACCTGACAAGAGCGTGAGGCTCTCACAACCTTTACCAAACTCGCGAGCCCCCATCTGTGCACCAAAGGGAGCTTTCTCTCTCTGCTGCGCGCGTCCACGAGTACGCGTTCACGGTTGGCAGCTCCACGTCGACATTCTTTGAGCAGCAGTGTGTAGCACCTCACCAGTTCTGCACAGAAGCACCGAGGACGGCCGACAAGAGCGATTCAACAGGATAAGACGAGCATACACCACGTCTGCATCGAACTTGAAAGCGCCCCGGACTCGAATCAGATCCCCCCGGTCCTTCGAATCCAAGCCGCAGGCTGCAGCTGGCTACAGACCGCGCGGTCACCGGTACTACAGGAAGACAGGTACGATAGATGTAAAACCTACCATATGCTGCCGAATGGGAATAGTTCCATCTCATTTTTATGGGTGGAAGTTGTGAATTGTTCAGTCTAAGCTGTTGCCCAGTAGAATTTGGTTTGTACATGTATAGTTGCCTCGTCTACTGTGGACTTATTTAACTGAAAAGTTTTTAAAGGGCAAGAAGTTGGAATGCTGACAATCACTGTCATTTTCTGCGGGCAGAGTTACAATTAAGTCCCAAACTAGCCTACTGCATCACAGTAATGGTCGTCATAAACAGTATGCCCAAACCAATGATTGTGTGTAACTTTGAGTGTTATTTAACCAAGTCACATATAGAAAAATGACTGAATCTGAAAACAGACACGTCAGCCTTTTCTTGACGGATAGGCTGACTGCCTCCCCCCCAAATTGTTAACCTCACAGGCTCAACCTTGAGGTCTGACACGTGTTAGTTTAGAATTGAGATAACGATAAACACGCCGGTGTAGCAGGTAGAGTTCTCTAAGTGCTATGTGAATACCACAGCGCATACTTCTGGGATGGCAGAGGCTCCTGCTAACAATTTTAATATTTTGTAAATTTTAATGGTTTTCATTGAAAGAGTCCTAGTACACACAGGTAATCTTTTCAGAGATAATTGCGTGAGCAGCTGTTTCAGTTTGAATACCAGTACACACATTTTATAGAAATAAACTAAAGTCTTTTTGTCTGTGTCTCTTCAAGCACTTGTTTGTTGACAGAAGCGCCCACAAAACCGTGTGTTTTCGGTTTTTCTTTGATTTCAGGGTGTCCATAAGGGTCTTCAGGCTGCAACATCTGGTCTTTCCTGGTGTGTGTGTGTGTGTGTGTGCACTAGAGAGAGAGAGAGAGAGAAACTGGCTCTCCAGGTGAAGTTCTGTGATTCACTCAGACTCTTGAGTGTGTATGCAGTCAGTGCATTACAGAACTTTGCCTTGAGAGCTGCCCTTCTCCAGCAGTCAGTCGGTCATCGGATTGGCGTCTGCGGAGGAAGCAAGAACGCATTTCCACATCTCTGGCTGCCACCAATTAAACTGCTTTCAACCAGCCTGCCTCTCATCACATCTTCTCTGCATCCGTCTCCTTATACACACACACACACACACACACACACACACACACACACACACACACACACACACACCCATCACACCATTCCTGTCTCATTTTGCCTTTGTGTCTCCCTGCTGCTTCATACACAGTCAGCAATATTTCTCTTCCTAGTCAGTGCTCAACTTTCCCCCAGACATGCTGAATCCCAAGTGTTGCTATACTGTCATATCATATGTCAGTATACTGATGATCATTAATGGTGCATTTGAATGGGTATTAATGTGTTATAAGCCTATGAGGTAAGAGGTTGACCTTGGACTGGACAGGGATGGACTGCATTGGGTCAGCAGTGAATATTATCGGTCAAGGAAACCTTCTCCAGATCTGCACTGAATCCTCTCGGCTCTCGAGGTTCCAAATGTCAGAAGAACAATGTCACCCTGTGGTTTTTTAAAAGGAGATGGATACAGAAAGTCTGTTTTGTCTGCTGAAGGAGTCAGGCAAAATTCCTAGGTAAAAATCTGTATTTGTGCAGTTATTTCTTGTGGTGACTGTATTCACAAAATCCTGAGATTAATGCTTTAGTTTGCTATGAAATAAACATTAACTTTGTTATTCACTAAAAAGTATAGATTCAGTACCTTGGAGCTTTTTATTCCATTCTTTAGTTTTTTTGTTTGTTTTACTCCTGGTGCTGCAACATCTCTTGGTATATTTTGATGTATGTGTGGAAGAAATTTTCAAGAGTCTTATCTTTAGCATTTGCAAAGGAAATCAATATGACTGACTTTTTAAAATGGTGCATGTAGGCTTACTCATGTTTCTCAATGAGGCTTTTATTTGAACAGAGAGGGAGCCATATGATGAAATACATAACTCTTTAAGAATGCACGCCAATTTAAGCCATTTAATAATGCACAAAAATTGAACAGTTTTAGCAGTCATAACAACTTTACGGCTAAAATGCTGGAAATCTTGGAGATCTCTTCCAAGAGCATTGTAAATCATTTAGGCAGCATTCAGATGTTGCTCGCTTGTCCAATATCATCTTTGTGCAGTAGGTGGCGCCATATCCTACAAGCGCAGCTCACAGGAATCAAAGTTACTCTTCAAACACTTGTTGATCATTCTCCAGTTTGTTGTTGTCCAGTAGCTGCTGTCATCAGCTGGCCGCGGGTTTCAAGAGGTTGTAGCGGGACTCTTAAATCAAATATCGCGGTGCTAGTTTGCCCATCTTTCTGCAGATTAACCAGGTTGGCTTTGTTCGAGAAATAAAACGCGTTTTATGTATCATATAAAGTGGCAAGAACGTGACCATGAGTTTGTTGTTGATCAGCTCGATAAATCGGCTCTTAAAGGAAATACCAGATTGCCAGCATTGCTAATGTCAGCTATCTCTAGGTCGGTCGGGTTTGGTAACGATAGCAAGCTTAGGAGGTGTGTGTCCTTTGAGTTTTAATAAGACCTAAATCCTTGTCCTTGATCGTAACTCAGTAAATAGCGTAGGAGTCTAGCACCTACCGTTAGCTAGATTAGCTAATCTCTGCTAACGTTTGAATTGTTCAGCCATTAAAAGGCGTAAGGGTACCCTATGCTATCAAGCTAAGGTTGGACAACTATCGTATTTCATACACGTTAACCGAGTAAACATGCCACCCAAAAAACATAGGAACCCGTCGGTGAATATTTCTAGCTCGATAGAGTCTGAAGATTTCAGTTTGGAGACGACGGTACCCACGGAGGACATCTCGTCATCAGATGAAAAGGACAAATCGCAGAAAATCAAACAAATCATTGAGCGAAAAGAGCTGCTGCACAACCTTCAGCTTCTGAAAATAGAGTTGTCTCAGAAAAACCTCATTATTGATAACCTGAAAGTCGACCACTTGACAAGGGTAAGTCTATAATAGTCTATAGATTTAGGTGGTACATGAATAAAATACAGATATGGAACCTCGTGAACCATCATAGTTGCTAGTTTACACGATTAATGTAGGATACACGACTACACAAACACATGCTGAATTAATTATTTGCTGAAATGTTTTTTTATGATCAGACGGAGGAATTGGAGGAGCGGCTGAATGATGCTTTGCACCAGAAGCAACTGCTGGCACTTCGGCTGGACAGCCAGCTGAAAATGCAACAGGATGATAACAGGTCTGACATAATAGTATAAAATATAATAACATAAAGTCTCACTTGGCCTCTGGCTTTGTCTGTTGGTATGATTCACGAGAAAGTAGTATTAAACTCGGAGTTCAAAGAGGAAAATGAGTCAGGCTCAAACAAGTCCCTGTAATTGTAAGGTCTTTATAGAGTTTGTCCATCAGTGTTGGGCAAGTTACTTCAAAATCGTAATGTATTATGTATTACTTATTACTATCATTTCAAAGTAATTTGTTACATTATAATATTACTGCCTCTGAATTGTAAGGCATTACACTACTATTGTATTACTTTTAAGTTACTTTTACCAAAATATCTAGAAATATGGATTTGGAATTCTAAATGCAGTTTATTATGCTCAATGCAGCTCATTTCACTTCTAATGGAGGGCGATGTGGTATAACATAATGACTAAGCTAGGCTTAAGGCAAACAACAGTAGAATGCAATAGGCGCAGTGATGGCTCATGATGCAATACAAGGAACAATCATAGCCAGATTTTTTTTTTAAGCAGACAAAAGGTCGAAGTCTGGTCAATTGTGATAGAAATGCTGTAACTTTAGCCCACTACCTGTATATTGTAACCCAAAACTTAAAGACATGTCAAGATACACAGTGCCGCTGCTGGCCATTTTGGTGCCCTAACTGGTGAAATACAATATTAACCTAAGTATGTCATCATATGGCCAACTATAAAGATGTAATCTGCCTGTTCCCAGGGATGGGTAGTATTTCTGAAACATGTAATATGTATTTCAAATACAAAATAGTATTTTGTCATTTGTATTTTATTGGGTTGAAGGAAATGGCTCTGTATTTTGTATCAGGCAGCAATGGTTTATTTTTATTGCAATCAGCTAATGTGAGAACAGCTGTGTTCAAAGACACTCACAGCTTTTCAGTGATGACGCCTATTGTTGATGCATCAGCTCTGGTCTGAAGCACTGGTGTGAAGTCATACGCAAGTTTACCTGTGCAAGTTCACATAAGGACACCGACAAAGGCAACCATGTCCTATTGTCTCCATGCCAATCTTTAACAGAAAAAGTGTTATATCTCAATGAACCACAATGACATCAATAGATGGTAATAGTGCAGCAGATTAATGGCATATTTCAAGAGAATCGTTCAAATTGGTATAGAAGCATGAACTTTTGCACAGATACTCTCTAAGGGTCACTTTTTGGGAAAAAGGCGCTGGCCACCCAAAAATTCAACATGGCGGCCATTTTTTCAAGATGGCCGCTATTTCTGTTAAATGTCATTGTCAATTGTTCAAACAGTGATGTAGGCATAACATTTTGTTGTGCTTACATGTGCTTGTCCCTCAAAAATTCACGATGGCAACCATTTTTCAAGATGGCTGCCATTTCTCTTGAATCCTTACATCAATTTTTCAAATGGTGATGCTAGATGTAGTTAGATAGCCGCACCTTGAATTCAATCTTGAATTTCCCCTGGGGATCAATAAATATCTATCTATCTATCTATCTATCTACCTGAATTGACAGGTTGTGCCAGCACGGGAGAGCCGAGCCAAGACAACACATGACTTGTTCATGTATGCTTACCTGGAAGGTGTACAGATCACACGGGACTTAAATGGCACTGGATGAATGATCTGGTGTAGGTGACCCGAACCTAGTTGTATCCCATACTTGAATGTGTACTATGTCTATGATTGAGGTGGTAAAAGGATAACCCCTCGGCCTTAATTAGACAACAATCCCTCAAAATGGCAAATGAAAATCCCATGTCAGCCAAGAGATCAACTGATTGAATGAAATGTTGTCTTTGTCAGACAGACACAAAGGAACCCCTCCTATCACCACCTACCCATCATGTTTCTCTATAAAATGATTGCCACCAACATTCCACTCTTTCACAATAGTGACCTAGAGATCCTTGAGAAGTTTGTGGTCCTGCTGTATGATCGATCAAGCACAGCTGTCAGTGTAGATGAGGCTAGACTTGACATGTTTGCCCGAAAGCAGAGGCCATATGAAGCCATTCCTCCAACAAGCGCAGCTCTGCTTCAACACACTAAACGTGCTGCATATCAGGCAGGCTGCATATGGGTCAAGCAACCCAGTGTCAGTCAGAAGCAGAGTCCTGCTGACTGGAGATAAAAAAAAGCTTGGTGAACAATGGGGGGTCTTCTGGACAGCAAATGCACCAGTTGCACAAAGTTGTGAACAGCTAGCCAAGTGTGGCTGCAAATCAGAGTGCCGTGGAGGATGCAAATGTTTTAGATTGGGTTTCACTTGCACAGAACTGTGCAATTGCAAATGTGAATAAAAAAGTAAGTTTGCAGTGGGCGAGAGCCGATTTCCTGATTCTGGACCATGATGTATATGAACAACTTCCTGGATATGTTGCCCCCAATACAACACTTGCTGACTGCCAAGCAGGGAGGCATTGGCTACCATTTTTAACAGTCTTTATTATGACTTGACAGGGCACAACCTCTCAAGCTCAGGCTGGACACTCTAACCACAAGGCCTTTGAGCTGGTAAAATTAAATTTATGTTATTTTTTAAAAAAAATAATTTTATGTTATTTTTTCAATCCTTCCTTTTAACTCAGTCCCAACAGAGTACACTATTAAAGCAACACTCAATTTTCACTTTGCAATTGCCTTTTTCTAAAAGTGTGGCCGTTAGAATATTTTTGCTCACATGCATGTGTGCATCAGTGTACATACTACCGAAATGACAGCCATCTTGGAAAAGGTCTCCATCTTGATTTTTTTATTGGCCATCCAAAAAGTGGCCTTAACAGAATATTTGTGGCATATTTTCTGTATCACTTTTTGGAAACAGTGGCAATGAACATAGGACAGGAATGGCAGCCATCTTGAAAAATGGTTTTCCTGAATTTTTGAGTGACACATACCTTTTCCCAAAAGAGTGTTCCTTGAAGAGTATTTCTGCCTAATTTTATGCTTGCATCACCATTTGAACAATTGAAATGATTAATATTCGACAGGAATGGTGGCCATCTTTAAAAATGGCGGCCATCTTGAATTTTTGAGGGACAAGCATATTTTTCCCATTAACATTTCCTTTAGAGAGTATTTGTATCAAATTATATGCTTAGATCACTATTTGAATAATTGATATAATAAGCATTGAATAGCAATGGCGGCAATCTTGAAAAATGGCCGCCATATTGAATTTTTGAGTGGCCAGCGCCTTTTTCCAAAATAATGACCCTTAGAGAATATCTGTGCCAAATTTCATGCTTCTACACCAAAGTGAACGATTTTTTTACTAATCTGCTGCACTATAAGGTGTTGAGTGTGTTTGAATTCCCTTCCTTGTAGCATCCTTTTCTGCATTCCACAGTGGGAATTCCCTTCCTTGTAGCATCCTTTTCTGCATTCCACAGTGGGAATTCCCTTCCTTGTAGCATCCTTTTCTGCATTCCACAGTTAATTAAATAACAATTATATTTCCTTATTAGCTGCATACTTGAGGTTGGAGATAGTAAGGTATATCAAGTTTCTCACATACTGGAACTTCAAGATACATAGCCTTATGTAGCCTTATAAGATTTTCTTATTCAGTTCTGCACTAGACTTGAATTACGAAATTCGGCACAGATACACAATTATGATTTTGGCCTATTGATTATAATGTGGTTAATTGAAAGCTCTGTCAGTCGTTTTGGATAAGCATCAGGTAGATGACTAAATGTAAATTCTTGAATTATTCTTCTGATCACACTACATGAACTTGCATACGGTATACTATTTGGTATGACGGGCCAAATTGTATTGTTTTTTACTGTATTAATAGGCTAAATGTTTGGGATAAAAAAAAAAAGCTTTTTTTGCAGTGCTTCCATACTTCCTTGAAAAAAGTATTTTGAGTATTTTCTAAAATACAAAAATACTGTATTTTATTTTGCTACATATGGTTACTGTATTTTGTTATACATTATTATGATACATTATTATTATTTTGCTATTATTTTGATACATTAAAAATGAGGGTATTAGGTATTTTATTTTGAAATACATTCTGATGTATTTTTGCCCATCCCTGCCTGTTCCCAGCATTAGCACAACACTTTGCGATGGTTAGCTTATGCTAGGCCTAAGTGACTGACCTATCTGGGTGCGTTTGGAGATGCCTGATGAAATCAGAAGTTGTTGAATAGGCATAATTTATCCTGGTGCCACACACCTTGCATGTAGCTGTTCGCTTATTTCCTCTGTGCACAAAGTTTTTGTAACCAAAAGTAATGATAAAAGGCACAACTCCGGAGGATTTCTCGCCATGGTCAATGTATTTATGTCTGTGAGTGTGCGCACATAGCGCATGCGTTACATTGCACATTATGGCAAAGGGGCCATGCCGCTCGTTATACGTTTCACAAAGTATATGTATCAGTAAAATAAAATAGAAATGCATGAATAAATGTAGATTAAAAAGCAATAATTGCATGAAATACAGCTTGTTCAGGAGTCTCGAAGCTCGAGTCCGAGTCAAGTCTGAAGTCTTTTGAGTGGAGTCGCAAGTCAAGTCTGAAGTCACTGTTTTTGCGACCTAAGTCCAAGTCCCCATCTTTTTTACATTTCTATCCCTTCATTTTCTTTAATTCAAGTTCACAGCACGAAGCTGACATGAAGATCATTTATGCTTTATCAAGAATTAAAAAGATTAGCGTGGCACCGCTCTAGATGTGTCATTAAATTTCGTGAGGTATAGAGATCTTTCGGTTTCACACACAACGTGCTCTTAACTGTTCTTCATATCCTAGTTGTCTCTGACAAATTGAAAATAATGAGCGTATAGGCTTATGTCCATCGAAATCAGTTGCAGCCAGCCACAGTCATCTTCAACCAGTAACAGGAGATAATGCTCTGCTATTTGCACAGTTGTTTGCGAATATGTATCAAAACATAACACCACTTAATTTCAGGTTAAAATGCATTGTAATGTGCGTTACTGAAGTTTGTACCGAGTAAAATATTACCCAATTGTTTTTTGTAATGCCTTACATTACCGCGTTACAGCAAAAAGCAATATATTACAGTAATTACATTACTTTTGTAACACCTTACTCCCAACACTGTTGTCCATACATGCTTTGCAGCATTCTTGTCCTGTTGTACACTCTGTTGTACACTGTCACATTCAATTCATAAAATGTCTACATTTACTTCAATTGTTCTGTTCACTTTAGATCAAGAAACAATTTTTCATTTCAGTGGTTTTACCTAGTTTTATAGCCTAGAAATCTAGACGCACCCTAGCGGCGGCAAATTAATTTGCTCAGCCTGTACGTCTGGTATCAAACCATAGGGATTTCTTTTGGCTGGCCTTGGTGGGCGCCATCCAATCACAGTGCTCTATTTTGTTAGAGAGTCTTAAGGCGGGCTTAACAGGATGACGACTGTCCTGCGACGGTGAACAACAAGGAAGGTGGCTATGGCAAACAAAGAGCGGTTGTTTGATTCGGCGTTGGTGTCAACTTTGGAGGAGTTGGACTTGTGCTTTTCTTTGAAAGTTGAGCAACACAATGCACTTAAGTCATTCCTTTCAAAGAAGGATGTTTTGCCGCTTTGCCGAATCGGATACGGATATGGTCGTGGCCTATTGCATGCCTAGGGCCATTGCATGCCTAGGCACATGCCTAGGCAGTATTGCATGCCTAGGCAGTATTGCATGCCTAGGCAGTATTGCATGCCTAGGCAGTATTGCATGCCTAGGCAGTATTGCATGCCTAGGCAGTATTGCATGCCTAGGCAGTATTGCATGCCTAGGCAGTATTGCATGCCTAGGCAGTATTGCATGCCTAGGCAGTATTGCATGCCTAGGCAGTATTGCATGCCTAGGCAGTATTGCATGCCTAGGCAGTATTGCATGCCTAGGCAGTATTGCATGCCTAGGCAGTATTGCATGCCTAGGCAGTATTGCATGCCTAGGCAGTATTGCATGCCTAAGCAATATATTACAGTAATTACATTACTTTTGTAACACCTTTTTACTCCCAACACTGTTGTCCATACATGCTTTACAGCATTCTTGTCCTGTTTGTACTCTGTTGTACACTGTCACATTCAATTCATAAAATAATTCGAGATGATTTCAATTGTTCTGTTCACTTTAGATCAAGAAACAATTTTTCATTTTCGATGGTTTTACCTAGTTTTATAGCCTAGAAATCTAGACGCACCTAAGCGGCGGCAAATTAATTTACTCAGCCTGTGCGTCGGTATCAAACCATAGGATTTTCTTTTGACCCCGGCCTGGACGCCATCAATCACAGTGCTCTATTTTGTTAGAGAGTCTTAAGGCGGGGGCTTAACAGGATGGCTGACTGTCCTGACACGGTGAATAACAAAGGAAGGGTGGCTATGGCAAACAAAGAGCGGTTGTTTGATCTCGGCGTTGGTGTCAACTTTGGAGAGTTGGACTTGTGCTTTTCTTTGAAAGTTGAGCAACACAATGCACTTAAGTCATTCCTTTCAAAGAAGGATGTATTTGTCGTTTTGCCGACCCGGATACGGATATGGTCGGATATGGTTTTATATTGCATGCCTAGGCAGTATTGCATGCCTAGGCATGTTTCTATCATCCTGTGTATCTTGAGACATGTCCTAAACTAATCGACCCATCGTGGATAGAGTGAGTGTCACCAGGTCCGCTCAGAATGCCTGTCTGGAGAAGTGTGCTTCCATCATTGCCCATGGCCATTTCAACTGGTTATATTTAACTAATGAACTAATTTAATATATAGACTGTTGTTGTGTTGTTTTTGTTTGTTTGTTATGTCTTAATTTAATTTAATATAAATAAACACTTGCTTACTTCCATCCGCTGTGTGAGATAGGAAGCAGCAGGCCCTGCGTAAGCAGGATATGGACGCCATCTTGCTGCGGCAGAAGCAGCTGGAGGAGACCAACCGGCAGCTGGGAGAGAAGGCTGGGGATGTGCGCCGCTGCCTGCACCACCTGGAGCTCACCGAGGAGCGCTACCTGGAGCTCAGGGAGCTGCCCGAGGACAAGCTCTCCATCTCGGAGTATGTGGCGGTAAGCAGCAGCAGTAGCAATCATTTTACTTAAGTGTGTGCGGAGGTTTACTCTTACCCAGATTTATCCCAAGACCACATACTTGGGATAAATGCAACAGTTGAAATAACGTGTAAATACCCCCCAGAACAAAAGCTGTGATGAAGCCAACTGCCATCCAGGGTTAGCAGGCTAAGGCGCGGATGGGGCCTGTAGCTTGTGGGAGATCTCTCAGCCAAACTGTCACATATTTGAGAGTCAAGTCAAGTTTATTTGTATAGCGCATTTTTATATTCAATGTGCTTTACATAAACAAAAGCAAACCGCAATAGCTAATAAAATCATAGAAGGGCAATAGTCAAATAATAGTTTAAAAAGTAAAGAATAAAAAAGGAACATAAAATACTCAGGGTAATAGAACATAAGAGGACCAACGGAAATGGAGCTGTCCCTACAGAGGGGTCTGTGTGGCTTACCTGCTGTGTTTTTTTTAAGGGCGGTGGTAGTGTAGTGGTTAAGGAGCTGGGCTAGCGTGTAGTAGCCTGAAAGTTGTAGGTTCAATTCCCGGCTTCCACTGTTGCCTTTGAGCAAGGCACTTAACCCCAAGTTGCTCCGGGGACAATGTGATCCCTTGTAATATAGCTGACATACTTTGGTCAAGAAGTGTCTGCTAAATGAAATGTAATGTAATGTAATGTTTTTACCTTGTGCAGGTGCGCTTCTATGAGGTTGTGACCCCTCTGAGATCCCTGGTGACGGAACTTCAGGGGAGGAAGAATGCCCTGTCGGAGGACGTGGAGAGCAACAGGGGGCAGCTGAAGTCTCTCATGGAGGTACAGAGCATACTCATTTTTTAAAATATGTATTTATTTACCCTTTATTCAACCAGGGATAGAACACCTATAAGCACCAGATAGATGAAAGCTGGCTAGCCCAGTCACCAAAGCGTTCTGGAATGTGTCACACCGTGAGGGAGAAAATCCCACCACCACCGCCTTCTCTTCTCTCTCTGTCTCTCTCTCCCTCCCTCTCTCTCTCTCTCCCTCTCTCTCTCCCTCCCTCTCTCTCTCTCTTCTTCACCTCTGCCCTCTTTCCTCTCCCTTGTCATCTCCGTCTTGTCACCCCCCCCCACACACACACTCCGCCCTGTAGAGTTATGAGGAGGAGAGGAGGCTGCGGACAGAGCTGGAGCTCAGGAGCCAGCGTCTGACCCTGGAGTTGGCCGACAGCAAGCAGCTCATTCAGGAGGGCGACTACAAGCGGGAGAACTATGACCGCATCAGACGGTGAGTGCTCTCTGTTGCCCTCATGTGGCCAAACAGGGTACTGCATCGCACAGGATACAGCGTGAGGGACACAGGAGTGAACCTGCCTGCTTCTGTTGGCTTGGTGCACACTGCTCATTGTTCCTTGTGAGGCCACTGATCCCTGATTAAATTCAGGAAATAGACTTTGTTGTGCTCTGTCAATTATATTAGATTAATGATATTCACCAGATCATTAAAAAAAGAGAGAGAGAGTGAATCTCGATGAAGTCAGATTAGTTTCTTAATTCACAAGTAAATTTTACACGATTCCTACAAACAAACAAAACTATAATCACATAAATAAACAGTAGTTTATACAGACCGGCTTATGACCCGAAGGTGGGCGGGTGAGATTTACAGGTAATATTGCGGGTTGCGGGTGGGTCGGGTCAAATTCGTTAGGAAGCAACATTCTGGGTTAACATATTCATGTGTGTGTGCAGTAGTTTAAAGTGAGACTTCTCCCTTCTGTTCCTCTCTCCTTCTCTGTCTCTGTCTCTGTCTCTGTCTCAAATGCACATGCACACCAGAATTGATCGGATTCAAAACTAGCCCATCGTAGGGGACAAAGCCTATATATCCATATAATAAAATGAAACAGTAGTTTCTAATTATCCAGATGATGGCCTAAATTAGCTTCTATTTCATAAAACACCTGATGAAAGCGAACGGATAACATTTAGATCCTAACCACGATGATCTGGCAATGCCCTAGTTGCTCAGCTCACTCTTTCCACACACTCCACAGACGTCTACACTAGCCTGTAGGCTAATGAAGTTTAGTTGAATTAGTCTATAGCATGGCCTAATATTGTGCCTAATATTGTGCAGCCAAAGTCATCCTGGTCTTCTTATTAATTTACGATTGCGTTTTATGAGTGTTTTCTCTAAGTTGTAGTTGGTAGCCTAGCGCTTAGGACAGGTTACACCAAGCTTATTTGATGGCCAGCAAGAAGAGTAATATCGGCATGCTGCTTTGCATTTTAAGGCATGTGTTTGAGAGAGAGAGAGAGAGAGAGAGAGAGAGAGGGAGAGGGAGAGAGTGGAGAGAGAGGAGAGAGAGAGAGAGAGAGAGAGAGAGAGAGAGGGAGGGAGAGAGGGAGAGAGAGAGAGGGAGGGAGGGAGGGAGGGAGGGAGGAGAGAGAGGAGAGAGAGAGAGAGAGAGAGAGGGAGGGAGGGAGGGGAGGAGGAGAGAGGAGAGAGGAAGAAGAGAGAGAGAGAGTGGAGAGAGAGTGGAGAGGAGAGGAGAGAGAGGGAGGGAGGGAGGGAGGGAGGGAGGGAGAGAGAGATGCAGAGGGACTGTTTTAGACAAGACTACATTGACTGCATTTATTTATTAGCCTACATTAATATCTTGTGAAGTAAAGTAACATTATCATGGCTACATGATATTGATGCAACCACGTTAGGCCTACTTATCGTTCAAATGATGGTCGGGTCAGGTTCGGGACGGATTGGATCTCCAAAATGGGTTGGGCGGGCGTGGGTTATAAAAAAACACCGACCTGCGCATCACTCATAAACAGTGTTCTATTTATTTACAGACTGATAAATCTGCTTTTTCAAACCACTAGCCATTCATGCGCATCCCTGCATGCATCATTTTTGGACGCAGTTTGATACACAAATGCTTTTTTGTCAAAATCTATGTCCATGCAGCCTATCGGATGTCTCTTTCAATTTCGGCCAATCACATGAGCGTTAATTCAACATATATTTGTGAATGAAGACGTTTATCTCACTCCATAGGTCTCAACTGCACTTCGCAAAAAACATTCAACATGACCAATAGGAATTCTGTGGAATATTTCATCAGCAGGCAATTCCGTGCAGTGGCCAGTAGGGGGCGCCATCGTCCTCCTTATAACACAGTGTGGGCCCACAGGGCTGCCCTGTTGCTGGGACACACCTGAGCAGTCAGGCGGCAGGTGGAGCAGTCAGGCGGCTGGTGGAGGTGGCAGGGGGGAGTAGACAGGTGGAGGTGGGAGGTGGTAGGGGGGAGTAGACAGGTCTCAGGGCTTGTGGAGGTGGCAGGGGGGAGTAGACAGGTCTTAGGGCTTGTGGAGGTGGCAGGGGGGAGTAGACAGGTCTCAGGGCTTGTGGAGGTGGCAGGGGGGAGTAGACAGGTCTCAGGGCTTGTGGAGGTGGCAGGGGGGAGTAGACAGGTCTCAGGGCTTGTGGAGGTGGCAGGGGGGAGTAGACAGGTCTCAGGGCTTGTGTGGCTGGACAGCAGAACTCCTGTGCGAGTGTGAAGGTCACTCGCTGGGTGGAAGAGCAATCCTACTGCCAGACTGGCACAGTGGTCCTGGGCAGATGCCTTTTCACCTTTAGACTAATGGGACAGGCCTGGCAGATGTCTTTTCACCTTTAGACTAAAGGGACAGGCAGATACACACACACACACACACACACAGACAGGCAGATACGTCAGGTCAAATTACTGCACAAGTGAATACAGATCACAGTGAATGCAAATCACTGAAAATGGCTGCTACTGTTTATATTTTGGACTGAAACTGGTGTCGGTTATATAGCAGGTGCAGGAGGTAAGCCATGATACCACAGAGAGCTTGTGTAGGTCTGAAAAAGTATGAAAAGCTGTTTTCCAGACCTGGAAAAGTCTGGGAACATGTGTAGTCTGGAAATATGTGTTTGTGTTTTTTTTTGGGAATATGTGTATATTTTTGTGTTTTTTTGGCAATATGTGTATATGTTTTTTTTTTTTTTGGAAATATGTTTATATGTTTGTGTTTTTTGTTTTGCTGCTGTAGCTCTGTGTGTGTGTGTGTGTCTGTGTGTGTTTGTCTCTGTCTGTCTGTGTCTGTCTGTTAGTAAGTGTGTTTGTTTGTTTGTCTGTCTGTCTTTCTGTGTGTGTGTGTTTGTTTGTGTCTCTCTGTGTGTGTGTGTGTGTGTGTGTTTGTTTGTGTCTCTGTCTGTGCTTGTGTGTGTGTGTGTGTGTGTGTGTGTGTGAGTGTGTGTCTGTGCTTGTGTGTGTGTGTGTGTGAGTGTGTGTGTGAGACTGTCCTGTCTTATCCTGTCCTGTGTGTCCACAGGGAGCGAGACACGTTTGAGGCGGAGCTGAGGGAACTGAGGACAAGACTGGAGCTGCTGGACCTCACACACTCCGCCCAGACCAAGGAGAAGAATGACCTGCTCACAGAGGTGAGAGGGAGAGACCCATGAGTCACACTTGTATTCACTTTTAAATGAGAGAGAGTGATCTATGAGATGTGGGCAGCCGTGGCCTACTGGTTAGCACTTCGGACTTGTAACCGGAGGGTTGCCGGTTCGATCCCCGACCAGTAGGCACAGCTGAAGTGCCCTTGAGCAAGGCACCTAACCCCTCACTGCTCCCGAAATACCGTTGTTGATACAGGCAGCTCAATCGCCCGGGATTAGTGTGTGCTTCACCTCACTGTGTGTTCACTGTGTGCTGTGTGTGTTTCACTAATTCACGGATTGGGATAAATGCAGAGACCAAATTTCCCTCACGGGATCAAAAGAGTATATATACTCATACTTATACTTATATAGGGATCAATAGAGTATATATACTCATACTTATACTTATATAGGGATCAAAAGAGTATATATACTTATACAAACTTGTATTCACTTTTAAGTGGGCTTGGGCAGAGGAAACAGCTGTTGTAGACATTATGATCCAGATCACCCGGATTTGGTATCGCTGTCCTTAATGCAATTTAGATTTATTTGCTTGTGAGGCAATAAGCATTATCTCGGCACTTCATTTAGATGCCGAGATATCCACACAAACAAAATCAGACCTTTAGTCCATAATCACACACACACACACACACCTCTATGGCTGGATGCTAACAGCCATTTTCTGTGTCTTCTAATTTCGTTAATTTACCTTTTTTGAGTTGAAGTGATCACTTTGTATTCCTGAGCGTGCGTACATGTGTATGTGTATTTGCGTGCCTGTGTGTGTGTGTGGTGTGTATGTTGTGTATGTGTGTGTGTATTTTTGCGTGTGTGTGTGTGGTGTGTATTTGGTGTGTGTGTGTGCCTGTGTATGTGATATATGTGTGTGTGTGTGTGTATTTGTGTCCCTGTGTGTGTGTGTATTTGCGTGCCTGTGTGTGTATTTGGGTGCCTGTGTATGTGTATGTGTATTTGCGTGCCTGTGTATGTGTGTGTGTGTGTATTTGTGTGCCTGTGTGTGTGTGTGTGTGTATTTGCGTGCCTGTGTATGTGGTGTGTGTGTGTGTGTGTGTATTTGCGTGCCTGTGTGTGTATTTGTGTGTGTGTGTGTGTGTGTATTTGCGTGCCTGTGTGTGTGGTGTGTATGTGGTGTATGTATGTGTGTGTGTGTATTTGTGTGTGTGTGTGTATTTGCGTGCCTGTGTGTGTGTGTGTGTATTTGTGTGTGTGTGTGTCTCTATTTGCGTGCCTGTGTGTGTGGTGTGTATGTGTTGTATGTGTTTGCGTGTGTATTTGCGTGCCTGTGTGTGTATGTGGTGTAAGTGTGTGTATTTGCGTGCCTGTGTATGTGTGTGTGTGTTTGCGTGTGTATTTGCGTGCCTGTGTGTGTATTTGCGTGTGTGTGTGCTGTGTATGTGGTGTGTGTGTCTGTGTGTGTGTGTGTGTGTGTGTGTATTTGCATGCCTGTGTGTGAGTGGTGTGTATTCGTGTGCCTGTGTGTGTGTGTGTGTGTGTGTGCCTGTGTGTGTGTGTATTTGCGTGCCTGTGTGTGTATGTGTGTGTATTTGCGTGTGTGTGTGTGTGTGTGTGCCTGTGTGTGTGTGTGTGTAGGTGGCGTCCCAGCAGCAGGCGTTGACTCTGTTGCAGAAGGACAAGGAGTACCTGAGCAGGCAGAACATGGAGCTGAACGTGCGCTGTGCCCACTCAGACGACCGCGTCGAGAGGCTGCAGACGCAGCTGGACGACGCCAAGCGGGCACGCGAGGACGCCTACGACAGATACCTCACCTCCAGGTCAGACGGACAAAGGGCAGGGGCAGTAAGGTGGGCAAGGGCAGTAAGGTGGGCAGGGGCAAAGCCGGGCCCTCTCTCACACCCAGGGGCAGGGGCAGGGGTGAGGGCAGGGGCAGGGGTGAGGGGGGTTAGAGTATTGTGATATGCATATCACTTTATGATGGGAATATACTGTCAAGTAAAACTCCTGAATGGCGATGGTGTGGGTTTTTGAACATTCTAACATAAGATTCCGATCCGCAACAATTGAAGGTTCTAAAATTCTATGTTGAATTCAGAGCCTCTCTCTGGTTGAATTCAGTGAACCCAGATGTTCTTTAGAACATTCATTTCCCAACATTCCCATCACACCGGTGTGACGATACTTTAAGGGTTAAAGAGCCCCCCCTGCAGTGGACCTTATCAAGGTGTGGAGGCTCTCCTCTATGTTCTGAAACACTCTCTTACCATAAAAACGTTCTTGTACCTAAACATAGATGGTAATGATTGTAGTGAAAGCTAATTGTTGCAGCACAGGCTCCGTTTCAGTTGGGTGCTTGGTGTTTGGTAACCGCTGTAGTTGGTGTCAGGTGTACCGGCAGGAACACACGCACTCGCACAGACACACACGTACACACACACACACACTCACTCAATCAGAGAAAACCTCATCCTTGTGATGACAGACAGACTGACGGCACAGAACGGGAAGTTCACAGAGTCCCCAGTCCAGCCACAAACCCTTCTGCAGAAACCAAGCTCAGCTATGTAGCGTAGCACAGCAGCACAGGTGAGAAAGCAGCTCTGCAGGTTCTTAAGGGGACCCCCTGACCCCCCATCACTACCGCGACATGGTCAGCTTTGCATGGTGCAGCTGCTGAAAGACATGAGTTGTACATAGCGTCCCAGCTCAGGGATTCATGTCTCATGGCTAGGTGTGTGTGCATGGATGGTGTTTACAAACTCCCTTGCAAAGTCTTGGCACCCCTGAACACTTGAAATCACAATTGCTAATGCCACCAGGGTTATTTGTTTTTCAACTGTAAATTACCATTAGCAAAATTTATTTGAATGTCAGTTTGCTGCTGTTTTTCACTAAGAAAATGTCCTTCGCCCAGGGGAAGTCCATTGTTTTGCATACAAGTGTGTAATCTTAAGTGTTGTTTTAAATCCCCTGGATGAAAGCCCAGCCAAATGACTGTGGATGTAGCATCCACAGTGGAGGTATGATCTTATGCATTTTAACTTGACCAGACTTGTAGGATGCCTGTTTGTGTGATGCCTCTACCTGAGGAACAGAAAGCCCCTGCTTTACCTGAGGTACCTCTACCCAAGCTACAGAAAGCCACTTCTCTCTCTGAAGTACCTCTACCTGAGGTACAGAAAGCCACTGGTCTACCTGAGGTGTCGCTACCTGAGGTACAGAAAGTCACCGCTCTGACTGAGGTGTCAACAAAGTTACATAACGTTACATACATACAGGCCAGCAAAGCCCAAAAACTGGAATTTGTCTGGCATGTATGTGTGTGTGTGTGTGTGTGTGTGTGTGTGTGTGTGTGTGTGTGTGTACTAACCTCTTTCTTCCTCCTCTCCAGGGACCACTATAAGAGTGAGTATGAGAGTAAACTCCGTGATGAGCTGGAGAATATCCGCCTGAAGACCAGCCAAGAGATGGAGAGTCTGCAGCGCACCTCCAAGGAGATGTACGAACGCGAGAACCGGTAAGAGCACCCCCTGCTGCACTGGCATGGAATGACACCTCACACACCAACCTCCACAATTATTACCATTAGCGCAGAGGCGATTGCTCTAAGACAGGGGTCTTAAACTCCCGTCCTGCGGCCGGCCCAATTCCGGCCCGCGACGTATGTCAAAATAATAATGTAATTCGGCCCTTGAGGGTATTTTTAATTGCGACAAACAACGATACTGATTAAAATAGACGATAGATCCAAGTACGGTGACAAATCTCATTTGTACTCTTCTCCACTATTTGCTAGACATCCAGAGCTTGATTCAAACTCAAAATCACTGCACAAAGTTTTCAGAAAAACTTGTATTAGGCTACACGCGAGAAACACGAGGACGTGCATTTTTAATGACGCGGAAGCGATGCAGGCCATAGTTTTGCACAAATCGAAGCAGAAATAGAAAACATTTGCGTCTGATGAAGTCTTATGTTATTCACCTATTCTGATTCTGAAGGAGAATATCCTTTTGGAGATTATGATCGATCGTCTATTGACAGTGATAGTCACGGTGCGTCTGTGAATGCGTCTTTGCGTGTATAATATGACGTGTCTACTAAGCATTCCATGCTTATTTCGACCCTCTGCCCAACATAGCTGGAGATGGCAGTGGTAATAGTGATGATAGTGTCCGTAATGGACGTGGTACAGACAGCAGGGCTAGTAGAAATAGGGCTCTGAAGAACTACAAAGTCACCCGCGATAGGATCAAAGATTTTTACATTTACAGTAGGACTTTCAAGCTATGGCCTTTTGAAATTTTGATATAAAAATCCAATGGTGTTGCTTTATTAAACCTGACGCCTAGTTTGCCAGGTTTAAAAAAGTTATGAGAGGAAAATATTTTTATTTGCTGTGAAACACACACATAGGCCTACCTGTTTTATGCTTTTTTGTTTGTTTTTATAATTTGTATTAATATTTATTTTATCATTATTTTATTTAAGCTAAGGTTGCTAGCACGGGTGTCTAAAAATAGATAAAAATACTTGCACTTTCTGTTTGTAGTTTTGTGTTTGAAAATACAGTATTTGAAAAAAACAATTTTAGGAAATAGCCGTTCTTTTTTGTATTATTCTTTAAGTGTAAGTATATAATCTTTTGATCCCGTGAAGGAAATTTCGTCTCTGCATTTATCCCAATCCGTGAATTAGTGAAATACACTCAGCACAGAGTGAAGTGAAGCACACACTAATCCCGGCACAGTGAGCTGCTTGCAACAACAGCGGCGCTCGGGGAGCAGCGAGGGGTTAGGTGCCTTGCTCAAGGGCACTTCAGCCATGCCTACTGGTCGGGGTTCGAACCGGCACCCCTCCGGTTACAAGTCCGAAGTGCTAACCAGTAGGCCACGATTGCCCCACTTTAACACTGACGTGGCCCTCCAATCAGATGACATTGGCAGAAGTGGCCCCCAGCTCATTTGAGTTTGAGACCCCTGCTCGAAGACTACAGGGGAAGCTCAGCCTCCTAAAATATCACGGAAAATCGCATCAAATAATACTGTATTACATTAGCCTACTATTCCAACTAGAACATGCTAAAAACGTGTTCAACTTCATGTCTAGTTTGTTCAGCAATAAGGTTTTGCCGGTCATTTATCGTGATTTCGCACCCGTAATACATTGCTGCGACGACACGATCCATCAAAAAACCATGCACAAAACCCATAGACGCTCGGCTTCACTGGACTTTCAATGGCACTACAGAGTGGGCTGATCTCAGTGCAAAAAAGCTAGACTTTTATTGGACAAACGCCACAAAATCGTCATTTCCAGGGAAGCCCGGCCCAATCTCTGATGATTGACAGCATATGTCGCAATCTGAGAGCAGGGCTCGAAATTAACGATGTCCCGATGTCCCGACGTCCCGACGTCCCGGGACGCAATAGAATGATGTCTGGGACAACTCTGGGATAGTAGATAAAATGGCAAAGCATTTTTTTTAAAAATAGGTACTTTTTTCCTAAACTGTTTACATGGGAATCTAAACGTATCTTTCTCGTCTGAATAAAATTATACAAAATTTGACCTGGCGTAACGGGCAGCTGGCAAAAGCAGCGTTAGCCAGCTGATCTGTAAAGAAGCGGTTTTGTACACGCAGCCTTACAACACTGTTTACTGCTCTTCGAATCACTATATAGGCTACAATGTCATTTTTGGTAGACAAATACAGTATAAGATACCCAAATGGGATGGGTGCTTGCGTTTCCTTAGGAATCTGCCGTCTTGGTTTTTACAATATTTTATTTTGATACATAATATGGTTACTGTATTGTGTAGTTTATTTTGATACATTAAAAATGAGGGTATTAGGTATTTTATGTTGAAATTCATTCTGATGTATTTTTGCCCATCCCTGCCTGTTCCCAGCATTAGAACAACACTTTGCGATGGTTAGCTTGTCACCTGTGACGATATATGCTAGGCCTAAGTGACTGACCTATCTGGGTGCGTTTGGAGATGGCTGATGAAATCAGACGTTGTTGAGTAGGCATCATTTATCCTGGTGCCACACACCTTGCATGTAGCTGTTCGCTTATTTCCTCTGTGCAGTTTTTGTAACCGAAAGTAATGATAAAAGGCACAACTCCGGGAGGACTTCTTGTCGCCATGGTTAATGCATTTATATTTGTGAGTGTGCGCACATAACGCATGCGTTACATTGCACATTATGGCAAAGGGGCCATGCCGCTCGTTATACGTTTCACAAAGTATATGTAGCAGTAAAATAAAATAGAAATACATGAATAAATTTAGATTAAAAAAGCAATAATTGCATGAAATACAGCTTGTTCAGGAGTCTCGAAGCTCGAGTCCAAGTCAAGTCTGAAGTCTTTTGAGTGGAGTCGCAAGTCAAGTCTGAAGTCACTGTCCAAGTCACAAAGTCCAAGTCCCCATCTTTTTTACATTTCTATCCCTTCATTCTCTTTAATTCAAGTTCACAGCACGAAGCTGACATGAAGAGCATTTATGCTTTATCAAGAATCAAAAAGATGCGTGGCACTGCTCTAGATGTGTCATTAAATTAATTGTGCTATTTCTCGAGGTATAGAGATCTTTCGGTTTCACACACAAAGTGCACTTAACTGTTCATATCCTAGTTGTCTCTGATAAATTGAAAATAATGAGCGTAGGCTTATGTCCATCCAGTCAGTTGCAGCCAGCCACAGTCATCTTCAACCAGTAACGGGAGATACGTTCTGCTATTTGCTCAGTTGTTTGCGAATATGTATCAAACATAACACCACTTAATTTCAGGTTAAAATGCATTGTAATGCGCGTTACTGAAGTTTGTACCGAGTAAAATATTACCCAATAGTTTTTTGTAATGCCTTACATTACTGCGTTACAGCAAAAAGCAATATATTACAGTAATTACATTACTTTTGTAACTCGTTACTCCCAACACTGTTTATTAATATAACAACTGTTGTTACCAGTGATAACAACGCATCACACAAATGTCTCCAATTAGGCCTCTTTGTCATAAAATTCAAGAATGATCGTCATGCTGTAGCACTCCACCATGCCTAAAGACGTTAAAAACTGCAGCAGCTCGTCATTCCGCGTTACCCGAAAGTAGCTAGAAAGTGGCTAGAAAACCATAGATTATACAACTGCCTGTATCCGAATCTAGCAAGCATCTTCATGGCCCACTACTGCAATTCCTTCGTTTGTGTTTTGCAGAAAGCAGGTAGGCTAATCCAGTGGTCAAAATGACACGATAAGCATGTGTGAGTAATACGAGTGATGTTTAACGAGGGAGCTCCAATATAAGTGATAAGGTTTTACCATAAGTAATGACCCAACGGTGAACCTGAACAACTTTAGGAAAAACTTACGATTGGTGCAGTGTGCAGCTACTTCATCCAAACAAAAACATTTTAAATTACTGGCACTTGCCTGCCCAATGTTCTTTCTGTTATTTTTTTTCTGTTATTTTTTTGTTTTATTGACTGCACCTCTGCATTTTAAAGGGGTGGTTCAGGATTTTGGACATAGGACCTCATTTCCATGTAAGCAAGTGTGATATTTATCAGTGGAGACTGTTTTCAACACGTTTCATCCAGTCGTTCTAATTGCAGAGTTCGCAGGTGCTAGGCTAGCGCAAGTCAACGGTATGTGCTAGCCTGCCACTAAAAACAGTCTTACCTACTCCAAAGGACACTCGAGGCAAATTCCAGACAATCGATGTAAATGTCTGTGTTGATAGAATAGTGTAAGAAATACAACTACCCTCGCATCGCGTTGCAATAGTTATACTTTGTTCCCTGAAGTTGGTAGTAGTCATTTTGCATCTCAGCGGCGGACTGATATTACCAAGGCTACTACTAGGTATCCCCATTGGAGTGCGCTTTACTGTTTACTTTTTGGCGCAGTACTACTAACTGGAGCAAGTATAATTCCGCCGCTGTTAAGACACTAGTCCCTCAAAATGTAATGCGATCGTTGAAATGCAAGGATAGAATAACGTTAGAAATAACACTGTCAATACAGACATTTACATCGATAGTCTGGCGTTATAATTTATTTGCCTTGGGTGTACTTTGGAGTGGGTAAGACTGTTTTTAGTGGCAGGCTAGCACATACTGTTGACTTGCGCTAGCCTAGCACCTCGCGAACTCTGCAATTAGAAGGACTGGATGAAACGTGTTGAAAACGGTCTCCACTGATAAATATCACACTTGCTTACTTGGAAATGAGGTCCTATGTCCAAAATCCTGAACCACCCCTTTAATCATTCGCAATGACATTCATATGACGCCCCCTCAAATTGAGCTACGCTGACCACACAGCGTGTTGAATGCGAGAATCCTGCTTGTGCTATTGTTATTGCTATGGTTTACGTGTGGCAATGAATGAAGCCATGCCGCGGCATGTTATGCGTCAAGGAGATTAGACTACTACTACTACTAGATTACATAGGCTACTCTACATTATGGTCTGTCTGTTTATCGTATGATAACAACAAAAGTAAAAGCTACAGACCATATTCATAGACTTTGGCGGAAAAGTGTAGCTTGGGTGAAGACATTATGCTACATTTTGAAGCTAATCAATGTCATTTAATTGTTTTTTTAATTTTTTTATTCGATTTCATGTTCAAGAAAGCTGGTAATTTTGGCCTTACGCACCGATGTATGTGGAGGTGCGTGACGGTTTTTGCAATGATGTCATTAAAATTGCGTCCCCCCACTTTAAAAATCCCCACTACACCACTGATTGTTTTCACTGAGATCTGTGACCATCACACCAAACTGACATTGAAATTAAA
Organism: Alosa alosa; assembly: GCF_017589495.1. Taxonomy (NCBI): domain Eukaryota; kingdom Metazoa; phylum Chordata; class Actinopteri; order Clupeiformes; family Clupeidae; genus Alosa; species Alosa alosa. Next base: position 1,781,427 of record NC_063211.1, on the reverse strand, counting down.
GACACGTGAAAATATATTATTGACAGAATGTTTTACAACCCTGTCTGTCAAAACGACGGACAAAGAGAACGTCTAGCACAACCTCAAAAAAAGAGTCAAAAGCGCAACCTCTGAAAATGAGTGTTGTTTGAAACAGCAGATGATTAATGTTAATAAAATTGTGTTTAATAAATTAAGTGTTCAGAACTTACATGGTGGACCAGAATGAGTTAATTAAGTGATGCAAGTTACTGGTTATTATGCTGTTTATTATGTAGAATGGGAAAAAAACAAGAACTTGAATTTGGGACACTGGTGGTTAAGTCCGGGACAGTGTCAAGTAGAATTCGGGACTGCTGCGGGACACTGAGAAAAAAGGTTAATTTCGAGCCCTGTCTGAGAGGAAGTGCTTCAAGTAAGTTCAGGGGATGCGTTAACGTTAGTGTTGGCAGGTGAAGTCGAGACGCAAGGCAGGTTGCAGCTCAAATTCTCATAATTTGGGAGCAATACAGTCGGTTTCTATTTGTCTTTGTAAATGGCATACTGTAAATAAAACTGTAATGTGGAGTTACAGAGTTTGTGACTTGCTTTTGTTTCAGTTGTGTATTTAGGCTAAGTTAGATAGCTCGCTATATAACGGTGTAGCCTGGCTAAAAGCCCACCAGGGGAGATTAAAAATGAAACAGCAAGGCAGATGAATGTACAGAATAGTCACAGAGAAATAACTACTTGCTTATTTGAATTCCCCCCAAGCTGCCATGTCTCAGAACTCTATACTGTTTGGTCTATTCTGGGTTTTGGAATCATATTTGCCCTCAAAGAACAATATAGCACCTTAATAATAATAATTTCATAATTGGCAATTTTTATCAGAGCTTCCCCTATTCCAAAGAGCAGCAACCGCCACTAGCTGTAGTGGTAGCACACTGACGCTAAAGGTCTGATTAATCAGACGTGTTTGTCTGTTATGTCATGTGGTGGTCTCTCATGTGCATCATCACAATCATGCATTTCAGAACTATTATCTCTAGTTATTAGCAATTATGCTACTGCTGCTTGTTAGAGCCTGTTTTAATGATGTTTAAGCACTGGCTGGGGCACAGTGAGACTACTCTGTTTTGTTGTTGTCTTCTGGAGGTGTCGATGGTTCACTTCCTGTTGACTCAAGTCAATGTATTTTGTAGCACACACACAGAGTCATGCTTAGAGCAGCTGTGTTTTGAAGACTGTACCGGTAGTTGTTTTATTGTTTTATTGTGTAAGATTGAATCATGTTTATATGTATGGCAGTTCTACTGTTTGTTCTGTTGTGTGGGCAGTTCTGCTGTTTGTTTTGTTGAGTCATGGTAAGTTCTGCTGTTTGTTCTGTTGAGTCATGGTAGGCCACCTTATTTCTCTAGCACATTTGTGAAGAGCCCGAGTCATGCACAAGCAGCTGTAGATCTGATCTGCTGATGCCCCCCAGGGTAATCTCTGTCCCCTGACTCACAATGGATACCCCCCGCAGAGGCAGCTGCTTAGTTGCACGCCTGTGATGAAATGCCACTCATTCAACTTGTCTTTCTCTCTTTCCCTCCCTTTTTCTCTATCCCTCCCTCTCTCTCCACTTTTCTTTTTTTCTTTCTCCTTCTGTCTCTCTCTCTTTCTCCCCCTCCACCCATATCTTTCTCTCTCCGCTTCCCCTGTCTGTCTCACCCTTTTCCTCCCTCACCCCACCTCTCTCTCTCTTTCTCTCTCTCTCTCCTCCTCTCCCCCCCCTCTCTCTCTCTCTTTCTCTCTCCTCTCCTCCTCCTCCCTCCCCTCTCTCTCTCTCTCTCTCTCTCCTCTCCCCCTCCTCTTTCTCCCTCTTTCTCTCTCTCTCCTCCCCTCCCCCTCTCTCTCTCCCTCTTTCTCTCTCTCTCCATCTCTTTCTTTCCCTCTTTCTCTGGCCCAGGAGTCTGCGTGAGATGAGGGACAATGCCGTGCTTGAGAAGGAGCGGGCCGTGAGTGCAGAGAGGGACACGCAGGCCAAACACGACCAGCTGCTGGACCAGTGAGTGTCTCCATCGCCTCTCACACCTGAGCTCACCTGATGCATGACACCTCCCCTGATCACCTGGAGACACCTGGTGGCTATTCCATGTACATGGTTTAGTGACAAACCTGGGTTAGTCACTGAACTCAAAGTAAGGGGTAAACCTCCTAATAGAAGAGCTGTATGGCTTCATTCTCCTAACAAAATAATGCCATAGGGCTCTAGTTGTAGGAGGTTTACCACTTACCCTGAGTTAAAGAAAAAATCTGTTTTTTAGCACTTTAAGGCCCTTTTCTGGTTTGTTTTGGATGAACTAGAGTGGTGGACACCGAAATTTTGACGATTGGTCCTGTCTCGACTTTTCTGACTCGTTTTGAATCGCCTTTGACTGCTCAGGGTGGGTGCCAATAGGCATACTGTAGGCTACTCAAACATGTCCTAAAACAACCCTTAACGTTCGTTTTCAAAACTGTGCAACTCACCGAGTGGTTCGTTGACTATTAAAAGCAAATATATCGGCGCAAAGTATGATTTCCAGCCGTCTTATTTGAAAGACTATTTCAAACAAGACGTATGTGAGAGTGATCCATAAACTAATCAATTTACCCTGCCTATGTCTGATGTGATGCAGCAATGTGTTTAACATGGAGTTCTTGTATGTGTACGGTTCACATGCACTCTAAAAATAGAAGAAAAGTGTAAAAATACACTGTGGTCGGACAGAATATGCCCACAAACTAGCCTGGGCTTTCCCATGCTGCCTTATGCGCACAATTTTATTCACACTGCTAGGCAACCTGGATTCCATGGACTTTGTTTTCACCTCAACGAAGGAACCAATCACAGAACGAGGGGACAGCAAGACGATGACGACACACCGAAGCGGTTATGAGCTACGTACAGACGCATTTGATAGACATTCGTAGCGCCCAATAAACGGCTCTGGGCATTCGTAAACCACGTTTCAAATACGAGGAAATGTATATGTAGTTCCCAGACCCCATCTCAATGAGATGAGGTTTGGCGTTAGCCAGGCTACCCACGAACTGCTGCTGGTCTAAATTGCTAACTGACTTCTGTCTCTAACAACAGATGAATGTCAGATCGGCGCCTTGGAAACGGTTATAGTGTAATGACCTGACTCGTCATCACAGCACAGGCGCCACTTTAATAACGAGCTCTTCATGAGGTCAGATGGGGTCCAGCTCCTCTGTCATGTTTTTACCTGCCTCGGCATTAAGTATACACACACACACACACACACACACTCACACACTCACACACACACACACACACACAAAGGTAGGCATGAGATGTATAGGGAAAAGGTCATCAGTAATTAGTGGATGTTCTCAGGCTTTACACTGTAATGTTCAACATCCTCAAAGTGCCTGTTACTGAGCTATCAAAGGCGGCTTGTCAGCAAAAAAAAAAAGCCCTAAAGCGAAAGTGTACCTTTTAGGATTCTCATGTCTGTAATTATGAGTGCCGATTGTTTGCAAGAGTTGATTTGGCACGCAAGGATGAGCAACTTTGCATTCTGTAAAGAAGACAGACAGGATTGTAATGCCTGTGAACATACACACACACACACACACACACACACACAAACACATAAGACCAGAGAAGTGACATCTCATGTACAGTACCCTCCAGAATCATTGGCACCTCTGCTAAAGTTGATTAAAAATGGGTATAAAAATTAATCTGTTCGTGATTTATTGTAATCTCACAATGAAAAAAAATAGGAAAAATCCAACCTTGAAGGGAAACAAATTTCTTTTGAGAAAAAGGAAAATCTCATAAAGAAATCAGATGTTCAGTAAACCATATTTGTTTTGATCTGGATCATTGTTTTGGTTCATTGACCTCATGAATGATCCAATCATGACCAACGTTTAGTGTCTTGTCAGAGATTGACAGATTCCCAAGGCCTTTGGGGGAAAAAACATCCCCACAATAGCACAGCACCTCCACCATAATGTATGGGGTTCTTTTCAGTATAGTCATTCTTCTACATGGCAAACACACGTGTATGTTTCTAGCCAATGAGCGAAATTTTCATTTCATCTGACAATAGACCACACTTCCAGACAAAGTCACTGTACCTTTTAGTAACTCCTGCCGTTTACATTGGTAATTAAATGACTGGACAGGCTGTTACCTAGCATGCCCTCTAAATAAGCTATTAGCAATGAGGTCACTTTTGAAGATTTTTTGGGGGGCTTGGTGACCCCAAGATGACACCTTTGTCTGTAACTCTCCAATAGTGGTCCTTATTGATTTTTTTGCCATCCTCCATATTGTACGTGGGGGCACTATAACCTTGGGTCTTTGTCCAAGCATGTTTGTCACATTTCCAGTTGATTAGAACCATTTCATCATTGTTTTAATGTACCTAGTTTGTATAGACATTTGCTGACTTACAAATGTCAACACAACTTTCTTTTTATTTAAATTTAGTGTATTCTCTTTTTTTTATGTTGAAAAATTATGAGGATTTAGCCTCTGTGTCACTTTATTTTCATACCTTAGTGAAAAAGAAAGTCATGAACTACTTCTGAAAGTTCACAGACACCCTGATTAACTTAAATAAGTTGAAATTAGATAGGAAAATGCTTCTGTTAGGTTTTGTATAAAAGATTTTTCTAGGGGTGCCAATAATTGTGAGGAATGTGTTTTCGTTAAAAATATGTATTTCTTTATAAGATTTTCCTTTTTCTCAGAATAAATGTGCTTCCCTTCAAGGGTGGATTTTTCCTCATTGTTTTCATTGTGAGAGTACAATGAATCTTCGAAAGAGAATTTTTTTAAAACCTGTTTTGAGTCAACTTTACTCAAGGTGCCAATAATTCTGGAGGGTACTGTAAATGTGAGCATCACATTAGATTAGATCAGATTAGATTAGATTAGATTCAACTTTATTGTCATTGTGCAGAGTACAAGTACAAAGACATGAAATGATGATGCAGATGATACAGCATGATAACAAAAGCCCTCTTAAGAATATTCTTCGCATTTGTCGTTGATATAATGTAGATCTACAAACATAATATAAGAAAAATATAATGTAATAAAAAAAGAAGCAGAAAAAATAAATGACAATCAGTCATTAATGTCAATTATTTGTTTGACATTCATTTGAACTAAAATGTTATTATTATGATAAGCCTTTTATTACTTGCCAAATTCCACTCGACAAATCACAGGAATGGCATAGATTAAACAAGACACTATTGTACTGCTCAAAAGTCTGTCAAAAATGATAAACCCAAAAAACAGTGTCACTCATACACACGCCCCCGGGTTCTGCGACCTTATTTGCCCATCGCCCATGATGCCAGCCGTCGAAACCCCTACACTGGCGGCATGCGGCTGTCATGCCTGCTGATCTGGGGAGAACAGTTGTTATGCATACCTCACATTACTCCTACTCTAAAAGGGGGCATTGCACTGCTGCTGGAGAGAACTACTCACACACACACACACACACACACACACACACGCTTACAGACAGATGCTGCTGCAAGCCCCCACCCCCCATCACTAAGCAGGCCACTGTTGCACCCCCCTCGTCCACCCACCCCCCCCCCCCCCACACACACACACTGACATACCCATGCCTATTTTTGGAGGGGGACACAAAACAGGAACATTTCGGAGATCAACATCCCAAGAATTCCTCACAAACCCAGAACCTCTCTATTGAACTGCAGAGCTGAACATCTCCAGAACCTCTCTATTGAACTGCAGAGCTGAACATCTCCAGAACCTCTCCAGAACCTCTCTATTGAACTGCAGAGCTGAACATCTCCAGAACCTCTCTATTGAACTGCAGAGCTGAACATCTCCAGAACCTCTCTACTGAACTGCAGAGCTGAACATCTCCAGAACCTCTCTATTGAACTGCAGAGCTGAACATCTCCAGAACCTCTCTATTGAACTGCAGAGCTGAACCTCTCCAGAACCTCTCTATTGAACTGCAGAGCTGAACCTCTCCAGAACCTCTCTACTCAACTGCAGAGCTGGCCAAACGCACCTCTATGTTTGAGGACATACATTACACTTGCTTAGTCCAGAGTTACTAAGAGCTGGCCAAGCGTACCTCTATGTTTGAGGACATACATTACACTTGCTTAGTCCAGAGTTACTAGAGCTGGTCTATTAAGACCTCAGTTACAGCACTATAGAAATGAAATGGATTTGTACTGAATCACAGGGAACAGTTTGCTTGTGGTGGAGCAGTTTTTCTTTTCATTAGTTTGGGTTAGTTCATTGTCCTCGGAGAATTTTGTCTTGAGAATGTGCTCTGTGTATGCTGTGGTTTGCAAATCTGCAGTCAGGACATCACAAACCCGTCTCAAGCAGGCTCCAACACAGATATAAACACACACACACACACACACACACACACACATTCAAAACGTCTGTCTCACAAACGCACACACATGCACACCCCCCCCAAACATACACACACACCGTAATATAATAGACCTACCCAACAGGATTCCAGGTTCCTGAGGTTAGGAAGTCTATGCCAACCATCACAACTCTATGCTAATCGTGCTGTATTAGCAGAGGTGCTGAGGACAGAGCAGTTCCCACACTTAATTGTGTTGCTGGATGTTGTTTCTATACACACGCACGCACACTGTTGTAAGCGAAAACCAACACTGAGAATGCAACTGATTTGCAAATAACCGTGTCAACTAATGATCGATTAATGGCTCGTGGCGCAGGAACGAAACCGCAAACAATATTGCTCATAGTTCATCTTAGTTCATACGAGTGCAGCTCTTTGGTGCCAGTTTTTCTCTAATGATTTCAGATGGTCTTTTTCCAAACTGCATGTGTGCGCTTGTTCCTTGCCTCTTCACTTTTAGAATTTCAACATCCATTTTATAATATTCCTTACAACAGTCATTTTATAGTTCTCAGTTCTCGTTTCTACTTCCGTTCTCCATCGGCCGTGGGGCTTTTCCTGGCGCCTGATTGGCGGCGGTGGCGTCATGGGGTTACCTGTCAGGTGAGGGCAAACCTTGCCCTCAGGTGCTTGCGTCAACCCGAAGGCCGAGCCTCATTTTTTCACTCTCATCCAGCCAGAGGGCAGAGTGGGTTTTAGAATGAGGAGGTGGAGGGATTAACAGGTTTTAGGGTTTTAGAATCAGGAGATGCAGGGATGAGTGAGGAGGTGCAGGTATGAGTGAGGAGGTGCAGGTATGAGTGGGTTTTAGAGTGAGGAGGTGCAGGTATGAGTGAGGAGGTGCAGGTATGAGTGAGGAGGTGCAGGTATGAGTGAGGAGGTGCAGGTATGAGTGAGGAGATGCAGGTATGAGTGGGTTTTAGAGTGAGGAGGTGCAGGTATGAGTGAGGAGGTGCAGGTATGAATGAGGAGGTGCAGGTATGAATGAGGAGGTGCAGGTATGAGTGAGGAGGTGCAGGTATGAACAGGTTTTAGGGTTCTCTCTATCTCCCACTTTCTCTCTCTCTCCCACTCTCTTCCTCTCCCTCTCTTTCTCTCTCTTTTCCTCTCTCTCCCTCTCTCAAATTCAAATGAGCTTTATTGGCATGACAATAATATTGTATTGCCAAAGCTTACATATTTGGAATAACAATACAGATAAAAAAACAAAACAATAATGAATGAAAACAAATTCAATTGCAAACAGGATAATAATTAAGTGATATATATATAAGTATACTTAAAAAAAAAAAAGTTGGGGCAGCCATGGCCTACTAGTTAGCGCTTCGGACTTGTAACCGGAGGGTTGCCGGTTCGAACCCTGACCAGTAGGCACGGCTGAAGTGCCCTTGAGCAAGGCACCTAACCCCTCACTGCTCCCCGAGCGCCGCTGTTGTTGCAGGCAGCTCACTGTGCCGGGATTAGTGTGTGCTTCACCTCACTGTGTGTTCACTGTGTCCAAGAGTGTGTTTCACTAATTCACGGATTGGGATAAATGTAGAGACCAAATTTCCCTCACGGGATCAAAAGAGTATATATACTTATACTTATATAGGGATCAAAAGAGTATATATACTTATACTTATATAGGGATCAAAAGAGTATATATACTTATACTTATACTTATATAGGGATCAAAAGAGTATATATACTCATACTTATATAGGGATCAAAAGAGTATATATACTCATACTTATATAGGGATCAAAAGAGTATATATACTTATACTTAAAATAATAGGAATGCTAGAAAGAAAAAGGAGGACTCACTGCCAGGAATGGTGCTGCTATTATTGCGCAACTGTTATGCACTCCCAACAAATAAGGGAGCTTTGCTTCATTAGCTAGCACAGGGAATTGGGGAACAATTTGATACATTTGGTAAAATAATTTTGTCCTTACCGAGGCATAGTTATTGCATTCAGTGAGGAAGTGTACCTCGTCTTCTATCACTCCCTCTTGGCATTGTAGACATAGCCTGCCCTCTCGATTTCCAGGTCTGTCTGATTGTCTCTCTCTCCCTCTTCCTCTCTCTCACCTTCCTTCTTTCTCTATCTCCCACTCTCTTTCTCTCCTTTCCTCTCTTTCCTCTCTCTCTCCCATTCTCTCCCTCTTTTCCCATCTCTCTCCATCCCTCCCTCCCTGTCTCTCTCTATCGCTCTCTTCCTGACTCTCTCTACCCCTTTCTTCTTGTGTCTTTCTATCCCTCTCTTCCTGTCTCTCTCTACAGTATCTTTATCCCCATCTCTCTATCCCTCCCTCCCCATCTCTCTATACCCCTTTCTTCTTGTGTCTTTCTATCCCTCTCTCCGTCTCCCTATCCCTCCCTCCCCATCTCTCTCTACCCCTTTCTTCTTGTGTCTCTCTATCCCTCTCTCCGTCTCCCTATCCCTCCCTCCCCATCTCTCTCTACCCCTTTCTTCTTGTGTCTTTCTATCCCTCTCTCCGTCTCTCTATCCCTTCCTCCCTGTGTCTCTCTATCTCTCTCTGTGTCTCTATCCCCTCCGACCTCTCTCTATCCTTCTCTCTCTCTATATCTCCCTCCTTGTGTCTCTCTCTCTCTCTCTCTCTGTGTCTCTCTATCCCTTCCTCCTTGTGTCTCTCTATTCAATTCAATTCAATTCAAGAATGCTTTATTGGCATGACAAGCTCACTTATATTGCCAAAGCAGTTATACAATAAATCTGAACACTCAACTCTCTCTCTGTCTCTCTCTCTCTCTCTCTCTCTCTCTCTCTCTCTCTCTCTCCTCTCTCTCTCTCTCTCTCTCTCTCTATCCCTCTCTCTTCCTCTCCTTCTTTCACTTTCGCTCCCTTTCACTCTTCTTCATCCTCTCTTTTTCTTTCCCACCTCTCTCCTCCTCTCCATTTCTCTTTCTCTCCATCTTTCATTCTCTCCATCTCTCTCTTTCTCTCCATCTGTCTCTGTTCATCTGTCTATCCATCTCTCTCTTTCTAACTTCTCTCTTCTCTGTAGCCTTCATTCTTCCCTTCCAGGCGATAGTGTCTTCCTGTCTGCCTCTCCTCCAAAATCATTCTCTCTCTCTATCTTCCCCTCCGTTCTCCTCCAAAATCATTCTCTCTCTCTATCTTCCCCTCCGTTCTCCTCCAAAATCATTCTCTCTCTATCTTCCCCTCCGTTCTCCTCCAAAATCATTCTCTCTCTATCATCCCCTCCGTTCTCCTCCAAAATCATTCTCTCTCTCTATCTTCCCCTCCCCAGGCTGCGTCAGCTGCAGGTGGGGTCGGACAGTCGTGGGTCGGAGCTGCTGAACCAGCTGAAGCTGAAGACGTTTGAGTTGGAACGCGCTCAGATGGTGCAGGAGGAGACGGCACGCTCCCTCAGCCTGTGTCAGATCGAGTGTGAGAAACACCAGAAGAAACTGGAGGCAGGTGCCCCCCACACACACACGCACATACGCTCGCTCTCTCACTCAACCACTGATACTCATTCACACACTAATTCTCACTCTCTCACTCATTAATTTACTCACTCACTCATTCAGCCGCTCGCTCGCTCACTCACTGGCATGCTCACTTATAGTATCAGTACAGTATTATTTATTGTAGTAGTATAGTATCAGTACAGTATTATTTATTGTAGTAGTGTAGTATAGTATCAGTACAGTATTATTTATTGTAGTAGTATAGTATCAGTACAGTATTATTTATTGTAGTAGTATAGTCTACCTTATTACCTCACCAGTAGTTGCATTAGTGTATGTTGACCAATCACCAGTGGAGTATTGGTTGTTATGTAAATGTACAAACTAACAACTAACGATCCATTTAGGTTTGCCATTTTAAAAACACAGTCTAAAATCTGTCTGTACATCTTTCATTACCAGGATTCAAATCTCTGCAATTATTCATTCATTCATTAATTCGTTCATTCACATACTTCATATGGACCATCTGTATTTTTCATGATGGACTCCTGTTCATGGGAAATAAATACAGATGTTGCACACATGTTTGGAAAGGAGCTGTGGTATTTTTCAAAGACATTTTGAAATTTGGTGTTGAAGATGACGTGACATGCTTGCTCATGTTTTTTTAGAAGTCTGAGCAGGATTTCTGTAGAAATGTCTTTTTTTTTCTGTGCACACCAACATACCTTAGAAAAGTGGCGTGTGCACACACCCTAGGGTGCATCATCCACCTCACTTTTAGAAAAATATTTGAAAATCAATCTGTCCTTAGAATAATTTTGTTCCATTAACCAAATAGATAGATAGATAGATAGATAGATAGATAGATAGATAGATAGATACTTTATTGATCCCCAGGGGAAATTCAAGGTCTCAGTAGCATACAGACAACACACACACATTCACTAACAGCAGAAAAAGTAATTAAAAGTATATAATAAAAAAACACAACTAAGCAATAAGGACAGTAGAAGATAAAGAATATACAACCCCAAAACAGAAAAAGTTGGGACGTTGTGTAAAATGTGAATAAAAACAGAATGTAATAATCTGCAAATCTCTTAGACTCATATTTAGTTGCAAAAAGGACACAGATATCATATCAAATGTTGAAAATAACAAATTTGACTATTTCATGAAAATTATATGTTAATTTTGAATTTGATACCAGCAACATGTTTCAAAAAAAGTTGGGATGGGGTAACAAAATGCTGAAATGTTGTGTAACGATAAAGAAAACAAAAGGAAGAATGTTTCACAACTAATTAGGGTAACTGGCAACACGATAATGCTTCTTAACATGAAATTAGTACGTATTTAGGAAGTTCATCATCTACAGGACATAATATTATTAAAACTTTCAGAGAATCCAGAGAAATCTTTGCAAACGGGGGAAATAGCTGAAAAACAAATTGGATGGCCGTGGTCTTTTGGACCTCAGATGGCATTGCATCAACACCCGACCTGTCACCAGACCTGTCATTGTATGGGCTCAGGAAAACCTCTGATAACCATTGTCTATGTGCCCAGTTTGATACTCAATTCAAAAACTGCAGCCAAAATGTAACAGCTAAAATTGTATTGAGACATGAGACAGAAAATACCACACTCTTATCTGGGCCTGAGCTTGTTTAAAATGGACTGAGGTAGATAGATAGATAGATAGATAGATAGATACTTTATTGATCCCCAGGGGAAATTCAAGGTCTCAGCAGCAGCATACATACAACACAAACACATTCTTTAACAGCAGAAAGACTAATTAAAGTATATAATATAAAAACACAACTAAGCAGTAAGGACAGTAGAAGATAAAGAATATGCTAAATATACTAAAATACAAATTATACTAACACTTAATACAATATATAAAAATATACTAAAATACAAATTACAAAATACAAATTATACTAACACTTAATCTAAATCAATTCTAAAACAGTATCCACATAGTGGTGATTAATAAATCAGAGGCTTTGCAATGACTGAGGCAGGGACTGAGCCTGTGATTCTCTGTGCATAGAAAGGTATGGTAAGGCGCTCTAAGGTGCTCTGTGTGAATGAGTGTCATGGTGGTAGTGCAATGGTGATAGTGGTCATGGTGATGGTGGTGTGCAAATGAGTAAGTCAACAGTGCAACAATGCAGAAATAAAGTAAAGTAAAGTCTATATATCTATATATTTAACTATTTAAGAAAATGCATAAGTGTGGCCACAGTTCGGCTGGGGCATGGAGGGGGGCGGGGGTTATGCATGTGTGCTGATGTGCTAATATAGCGCGCAAACAGTGAGGCATAAAGACAGTGGTACAAGTGGCTAGTGGACAGACAGTACCAAACCTGGAGGGGGTGAAGAGGCAGACAGACTATGCAGAGAAGTATATCTCTCCTCTTCCCTTAAGTGAGGCATTGAACAGTTCAATGGCCCTGGGGACAAATGACTTTCTCAGTCTGTCAGTTGTGCAAGGCAGTGAGCGAAGTCTCCAGCTGATCAGGCTCTTCTGCTTAACAATAGTGCTGTGGAGTGGGTGACACTCATTGTCCAAGATGTTGATCAGTTTGTTCGGGGTCCTTTTGTCAGATATTGAAGTGATGCACTCCAGTTCAGTTCCAACTACAGAGCCAGCTTTCCTTACCAGCCTGTCAATTCGCCCCACATCCTTCTTCCCTGTGCTTCCTCCAGCGTACTACTGCTTATAAGAGGACGCTGGCAACAACAGACTGGTAGAACATCCTGAGGAGCTTACTGCACACATTGAAGGACCGCAGCCTCCTCAGGAAGTACAGCCTGCTCTGCCCTTTCTTGTAGAGTGCGTCAGTGTTGGCTGACCAGTCCAGTTTATTGTCCAGGTGGAGACCCAGATACTTGTAGGTGCTAACCACCTCCACGTTGACCCCATCAATGTGGACTGGTAGTAGAGTGGGCTTAGACCTGCGGAAATCCACCACCATCTCCTTGGTCTTTGAAGTGTTAAGTTGAAGATGATTGAGTTTGCACCATTGCACAAAGTCCTCCACCAGGCTCCTGTACTCCTTCTCCTGCCCGTTCCTGATACACCCCACAATTGCAGTATCATCAGAAAACTTCTGCATGTGGCATGACTGCTGGTGTTGTAGCAGAAGTCAGATGTGTACAGGGTGAACAGGACTGAGAGAGCACAGTTCCCTGTGGCTCGGTGCTGCAGATCACAGTGTCAGAGAGACAGTTCTTCAGTCTGATCTAACTGTGGTCACCGGTCAGGTAATCTGTAATCCAGGTTACCAGGTGAGCGTCCACACCCATCTGCAAGAGCTTGTCTCCCAATCTGAGGGGCTGGATGGTGTTAAAAGCACTTGAGAAATCAAAGAACATGATTCTCACAGAACTTTTCCCCTTGTCCAGGTGGGAATGTGTCCTGTGTAGAAGATAAGTGATGGCATCGTCCACGCCCACTTTCTCCTGGTAAGCAAACTGTAACGGGTCTAGTGCATGGCGCATCTGGGGTCTGAGCATGCCTAAGACCAATCGCTCCATTGTCTTCATCACATGTGATGTAAGAGCGACAGGTCTGTAGTCATTAAGCTCACTAGGGTGTGGCTTCTTAGGGACAGGGGTGAGACATGATGTCTTCCACAGTGTTGGAACTTGTCCAAGGCGTAGGCTCAAATTGAAGATGTGCTTCAGTGGCTCCCTCAGTTCAGCAGCACAGGCCTTGAGTAGCCTTGGGCACAGTCTGTCAGGCCCAGATGCTTTATTGCTGCGCAATTTCTTAAGTTGGACTGTCACTTGATCTTTTGTAATGGTGAGGGGTGTAAGGGGAGGGGGAGGGGTGCATCTGGGATCTGTGTGTCTGATGGCTGTTGACTGAGGTCGTTGTCACCTCATTGTTCATGATCGCCATGTGGGGGAGGGTTGCAAAATCCAGTGATGGTGGGGGTACGATAGCCTGTGATGATGGAGTGTTGCGCTGGTATTGAGGGGGTGTGAGGGTGGGGGCTGGGGATGGTGGACAGACCACCGCCATTGGAGCTGGAGCAGGGGGCAAATAAACTTCCATGAGAAATTGTATTGAATTCAATTGATGTTTAGGTGGCCCACCAAGCCTCTGAAGTTTCCAACTAAAGACGTCCATAAAGCTAGGCTGAAAATATCATTTTTTCTTAAATAACGCCAAAAAAATGGGTCTAGCCCTATAATGTCAATGGAAGTTAAATATAAATATGGACTTTTCGCATCATTTGGTGTGAGTTGTGTGTCTATCTTTATTACTTCCTGAGATGTGGCAGTAGTGTACATTTTCGGGGAAGATGCAATAAAAATTGCCTTTGCCAGGCATTTTCAATAAACAACATAAAAGTAAACATAATCAATAAAAGCTTGCTGTCATGGGTTTTGCCAGTACCAAATTTTAAGGCTGGAAAACAATATATATGTGGTCAGCTAATGTCTTATCAAATGAACCAAATGAGGCCTGGCGGTCATTTTTCATGGACTCCAGAAATAACAAGTCCTCCTTGTTCTTCACCAAGCTTTCAGCGTTCTGTGGCCACAGAGCAAAAGTCTTGTCAAGTTTTTTTCTCCATCTTCTGAAGTTTCTCCAGTGTAGATGGTCTGGTCGTCCGTCGTTTCAGTGGGATCGCTTGGAGTTTGGCATTTTCATTCAAATCAATGCCCTTCATGCCATTTGGGGGCAGCCGTGGCCTACTGGTTAGGGCTTCGGGCTTGTAACCGAAGGGTTGCCGGTTCGATCCCCAACCAGTAGGAAAAATGTGGGCGTGGGAAGTGGTTGAACACTGCTCTCCCATGCCCACATCCACGGCTGAAGTGAGCTTGAGCAAGGCACCTAACCCCTCACTGCTCCATGAGCGCTTGCTGTGGCAGGCAGCTCTCAGCGTCGGGATTAGTGTGTGCTTCACCTCACTGTGTATTCACTGTGTGCCGAGTGTGTTTCACTAATTCACGGATTGGGATAAATGCAGAGACCAAATTTCTCTCACGGGATCAAAAGAGTACATAGCCTATACTTATATATACTTAAACGTTTGATATTTTTTTCACAGGCTTTCCTTTCTGATATCAAAGGAATGTTGGCCTTTTTATAAAAGCTGGACACCTGGGACAGTACGATATTTGCTGATTCCCACTTTGTTCCGCTTTCTGAACCATCCGAAAGATACCACATGAAGCAACTGAGAACTTGGCGACAGTTTGGAAGACGGGATCCAGTGATAATCGAGTCATCCTGAACAAGGCCACTGCCCAAACCAAATATCCAAGACGATTGTCTTGTAGACAGAGCACATTTTGAAGACTGTGGATTGGCATTACTAATACACTTTCCACTAGAAGCCATGTTGCAAGAAAGTTCATGTAATCCTGTGTGATACAACTACTACTCTACACTAAACAAAATAGTCCCACGCATGTAGCCTATATCTGATTTGGAATTATGAGATTTTTATAACACCATAGCAAGTGTTACAATACACATTAAGGTGTTTTTCATTAAATAACATTCAAAATAGGGAAAAAAAAGGTTTTCTGAGAAAAATCACCAAAATATGTATGACAACATAAAGAAACCCAATGTTTATCCACTGAGCTGTGTGCTTTATGCCCTTAATACAGTTATAATTCAAATAACTACTGGCTAACAAATTGATAATGGTGAAATAATGTGAAATATACCCCTTATAGTCCCCCATATTGCGAGGTGATTTCCTGAATTTGGCAACAATTTCGAACATTCGGTTAATGGTGGGCCACCTAAATATTATAAGGAAAAAAGGTGGATTGTCCGCACACTTGCTCCCATCAGGAATTTGTATTGCCTTATTCACCCGGGTGTAACGTTACGAGCTTATACGCTCTTCATCAGACTATAAGCTCGTAACGTTACGAGCTTATACGCTCTTCATCAGACTATAAGCTCGTAACGTTACGAGCTTATACGCTCTTCATCAGACTATAAGCTCGTAACGTTACGAGCTTATACGCTCTTCATCAGACTATAAGCTCGTAACGTTACACACGGGTGAATTAGTCAATAAAAATTCCTGATGGGAGCAAGTGTGCGGACAATCCACCTTTTTCCTTTTGATAGCCCAGCACTTTTTGTCCAGCACCTG
This sequence comes from Alosa alosa, assembly GCF_017589495.1. NCBI lineage: Eukaryota > Metazoa > Chordata > Actinopteri > Clupeiformes > Clupeidae > Alosa > Alosa alosa. The sequence goes on along the minus strand of NC_063211.1, from coordinate 1,765,436 downwards.
CCGTGGATGTGCGCACCAACAAACTACTTTCCACCTAAATATTATCCAATTTACTTCAAAATTTACCAGGAATGTTTTTTTTGCTTATTGGAACATAGGGACAGATTAATTTGCATATGTCAAGGCGGATGATGCACTCTAGTGTGTGTGTGTGTATATGTGTGTGTTTGTTTGTGTGTGTGTGTGTGTGTGTGTGTGTGTGTGTGTGTGTGTGTATCTGTGTGTGTGTGTGTGTATATCTGTGTGTGTGTGTGTGTGTATGTATGTGTGTGTGTGTGTGTATATCTGTGTGTGTGTGTGTGTGTGTCTACTGTACACCTTTCATTACCGAGATTCAAATCTGTATTTATTGATTTACTTCACATGGCCCACTTGTATTTATTGATTTACTTCACATGGCCCACCTGTATTTATTGATTTACTTCACATGGCCCACCTGTATTTATTGATTTACTTCACATGGCCCACTTGTATTTATTGATTTACTTCACATGGCCCACCTGTATTTATTGATATACTTCACATGGCCCACCTGTATTTATTTATTTACTTCACATGGCCCACCTGTATTTATTTATATACTTCACATGGCCCACCTGTATTTTTGATGATGGACTCAATGCTCCTTAGCATGGGCAATACCAGTATTGGACACATGTCTGGAAAGCTGGTCAAAGACATTTTGAAATGTACATTTTGAAAGACTCTTTGCCTAAATCGTTGTGTTGCTCCACCTCGTAGGTGTTGAAGTTATGATGATGACATGCTCATGTTTCTTTAGAAGCCTGATTTAAGCAGGCCATAGGGGGTGAGAGTTGTGACACGTGGTCACATGGTTCGTGTACGCCTCCATAGTTCCGAAAAACCTGTTTTGTGTGGTAATCCAGCAGGAATGTATCTCAGGGTGCTAGAGTGCGGGATCTAGGAACCCACTGCCCACTGACCAGTTTCTAGAACTTTCTTCATAACCCTCTCTCTGTCTTTCTCTTTCTCTCTCTCTCTCTCTCTCTCTCTCTCTCTCTCTCTCTCCCTTTGCTCTACCTCCTCCTCTTCTCTCTCTCTCCCTCTCCTTCTCTCTCTCCTTCTCTCTCTCCTTCTCCCTCTCCCAGGTGTTGACTAAAGAGTTCTATGAGCTGCAGTCGTCGTCGGAGAAGCGTGTGGTGGAGCTTCAGTCTCTGACCACTGAGCAGCAGGTCAGACTGGAGACCTACGAGAGACTGGAGCAAGAGCTGGACGACGTCACCATGCAGGCAGCAGAGAGTAAAACACACACACACACACACACACACACACACACACACACACACACACACACACACACACACACACACCGCTAACGTTTTTGGGCCAGTCTGAATATCGTAAGCTTAAATATATTGTTTCTAAGTTCATTTGTTCGGAGCACTTCAGCAATCTAGGCTGTGCGGTCGCAGGCCCTGACTTGCAGCTTCCCTAGTATTAAGAATGTAGCACTCCAAGTCGCACTCCAAGTCGCACTCCAAGTCGCAACCAAGTCTATATTTGCAATGATGACTATATGAGCGGCTAATAATAATTAATTGTACTGTAAGGTAATAACTCCAGATCTCAAAAGCCCTTGAAAACTAGATGTACCGCATAGCGGTACAAAATATGACTGCTGCTCAGTCCTGTACATCCGTTCCACAAAAATAAATCACACTAATCAATTTGTCTCCATCTTTTACTCCATCCCCCACTCTTGAAACTTTTGTGTATGCTTGTTTGGCATGCCTTTGTGTGTGTGTGCGGCTGCACAGAAAGTAGGCTACTGGCGCTGCAAAGGTGAATAGATTGTAGAATAGCCAAAAAAGTTGTAGCATTGTTATAAAACCTTTAAAATCTCTAAACAATCACAAGTAGGGCAGTTCATCACAGTTCATCCATTGCAACTGGATTGATGAAAGGTCACTTACACCTGTAGGCTACATTGTGTTAGATTCTCTGGTTGTTGCGTTGTGTTTTAGTTCTAATGTCTGTATTGAAGATGGTCAATAAAGCTTGACGACGGGATCAGGATCGGCGATTAGATGATGATTTATTGTAGATGGTACAACAATGAATAACAGAACACAGTCTCGAACAGTAAAACTGTGCAGAGTCTAAAAGTTGTGGTTGTTATTAGAAGCGGCTGCTGAGCCTTCCGACAGAAGATGCTCCTCGGTAAACTCCTTGATCCGTCTCGAGTCAAAACCTAAGACAAAGCCTGTTATACTAAAACATACAAACGTCAATCATGCCAACGTGGCATGTGCCAACCAGTGTACACAACCCGGCCCTGGCCAGATGGAGATACTAGCCCGAATAGGCAGACATGCTGTCTCCCTCGGCCCATGTTATCACTGATGTTCTCCGGATGTTCCTAAACATTGGCCTGTATGACCTTCCTGCTGGTACACAGGCTAAGGCACAGTTATGGGGCAGCCGTGGCCCACTGGTTAGCACTCTGGACTTGTAACCAGAGGGTTGCCGGTTCGAGCCCCGACCAGTGGGCTGCGGCTGAAGTGCCCTTGAGCAAGGCACCTAACCCTTCACTGCTCCCCGAGCGCCGCCATTGTAGCAGGCAGCTCACTGCGCCGGGATTAGTGTGTGCTTCACCTCACTGTGTGTTCACTGTGTGCTGTTTGTGTTTCACTAATTCACTGATTGGGTTAAATGCAGAGACCAAATTTCCCTCACGGGATCAAAAAAGTATATATACTTATACTTATGTACAATAATATGGACCTCTCCCTGTTGTATACTACACACAGATGTAACATATGAACACATCAGAATACAGTGAGAATACCCCAGAATTCTACAATTGTATTTGGGAAAAGCAGAAGGTATCAGCATAATGTTATATTTTTATTTATTTATTTATTAATAAACAAAAACATCTCTGTCAGTTCCATGCAGTTTTCAACAGCTATCAAAAAGAAAGGTAATTTTTGGATGGATGGATTTTTTGTGAATGTTTCTTCTTCTACATAAGATTTTAGTCATCTTTAGTTCATGTGATACTTTATTGTCAATGCACAAATTAAGTAACAGTAGTCTGAAACGAAATGCTGTTTTACATCTAACCAGTGGTGCAAATAACTGACATGTCCAAATGGGCCTTCATGAAATACGTCGCTAGACTGTTCATACACATTTTAACGGGCCATTTTAAGTTGAAGAGCTGTTGTCCGTTATTGTTTGTGCAAATATAGGATGATTCATGTTCCCTTGCATTGTGTAACTGAGGTCCATGGCTAGTCTGGCTTTCACCAGACCAAGCTCAATCTTTTAAGAAATCAAAAAATAAATCGCCGGCAGATCAGGCTGGGTTCACCCAGCCTAGTCCATGGTAGGCGCCCGATATTGTTTAATTTTCCGATTGAGATATCCACGCTCTGGCTATTCTAAATGCAAAAATGCATCAGGGAGTTATGACAAAACCGTGACTGTTAACAAACTAGATCCTAATAGAAAGCTGTTAGCTTCCCTAAGCTACAGGTAGGCTATAAGGTAGGCCTATTTACAACATAAATTGTCAATAGGCTATGCTGGCGACACAAATAAAATCTCCTTTGGAAACCAATGGCTTACGCCTTACAGTATCAAGCGGACTTAAGCTGCCACATCGTGGCGAAAAGTTGAATCACGGAAAGCGCGAATGAAGTAGCCACTTCTAATCGGACCCACTGCACAGTAGCTTAAGGTCTGTTGCTAAAGCAGCCATAATGAAAGCCATAATGAAGGTGTCATTGTTTGGATACTTCACACACACGTGCTTTTTAATCTCACAGACTACAACTACCAAGCTTGAATCAAAGCACTTTGATTCCCCTCTCACACCCTGCACACACTTAAAACAAATAAACAGGCGTCTCAGTCTCACGCATGTATAGCCATAGGCAAAACTGTATCGGACCGGTGTAACGTTGGTAAATCATCCATTGCACTGAATGATTTTTGTAGCATGTGCAACAAATACGATTATGTGTACTGCCCTGCCTTGGATACATCTCTCAAAGTGCGCTCTAAAATATTTGGTTTAGATGTAGATCATCACGGGTGCGTTAATTTTGAAAATTGTATTGAATACAATTGTATTGAAAGGAGTATTGAAGTAGCCTAGTGGGTGTTTGGGAATAAACGTTAGCTCAGATGCTTTTTGAGGCTTTTTGTGGTCTTAATGCAACACTTTACAAAGCACTGACAGGGCCACCAAGGACTGTGACCAAATGAACAGCAGAGAAAAACCTATTTAGCAAGCAGAAATGTCCCAGCCCGGTGTTTGCATCATAGACAGGTTATCTTTCAGGTATATTTTCCATTAGAAAACCATCGCGTTAGGGAACTGTCTGGCCAACTTACTTAGCTTGTTAGTAGGCCAGAATGAGATGACAGTCGAAAGATACAATTACAGTGCTGCTATTAATTTGCTTGGTATAACCGCATTTATAGTTTTCTACAAATGCAATCAAATTGTCCTCCATCACTCAACCAATGCTAACGGTAACATTATTGTACCTAGGTCCTTATTGATATTATAAGATTAACGTACCTGCAGTAAAAACCAAGCATGTCCGATAAACATTCTCAGATTTATTTCGGCTTCAAGAACAAATGGGAATTACATTTCATGTGAAAATCGTCCTATCTGTATTAGACGTTCTCTGAGGTAAACTACAGTCCTTGTAGGAAGCGTCCATTGTTTTTCCAACCCACTTTAGATTAACTTCCAACAAAACGTCTCACTGCAACGATGCGCCATCTAATGGACAAACGACTACGTATCGCCAATACTGGAAATGCAGCCATGATGATGATGAATATTTGGTTTTCCTTTAATCCTACTGAATTTGTAATTATGTATCGGCCGTTCTTATTGCCGATACCGATAGTACAGTGGGCAACAACCGGCAGATGTCTCAAGTGAGCAGGGTGTCTCGTAAAAAGAAATGGAGCCTGGAAAACCCTACACAGACTTCACTACAGACTTTAGCAGACAGGTTTAGAAATAATTTAATAGCCAGAAATATGCCTGCCCTGCCCTAATAAAGAAATATTTGGTTAACTCGATCCCTATCCCGTTTGCAGCCGTGAAAGAAACGCAGGACAAATTAAACATTCTGGTTTTCTCCGAGTGCAGCGATGATAGACAGACATCATTTGGACAAAATATAGAGCATATTAACCTCCATTGCTCAGCCAAATGCCTTCCTGTTACGTCCTGTTATCAATGGAGTTACAGGTGATAAACGATTTTGATGGTCACAAGTTTACTTCATTAGGGACTGTTCGTTATTTATTTAAGGGGCTACCGGAGGAGTTTTGGGAGCATTAGTCCAAAAAGACGTGACCCTCCCTCGCCAGCAAGAAATTTTTCTATGACCCTCCAAAGTGATTATGAAAAAACGCATGAGTCATGACCCTACCCTTCAATTTATTAATGCCTTCTGTAGGCTACTGGGTCAATTTGGGAGCTTGCATGCTACCACTCCTTCCTTAAAATGCCTTGAAAAGGCTGTCGTTTGCACAATTTCATAAATAATCACCGGGACCGAAAACAACCTACCTGTCAACTTTTTCCGGGTTTATATTTATATTTTATAGCCTATAACATTAGCTGAGTCACCTATTTGGCCATAAGCCGTTTATCATAGGCTATCATGAAACCAAAATACAAAGGCGAACACTTTAACAGGGGGAATTAATTGGGCATGAATCATGCTGAACGCTATTTGTCAATGAGTTGAAACACACATGACATTCAAACTATTGAATGTCATTCAAATATTCAAACTATACATTGTGCACTATGGACACTGGTCTGTAGGCTACTATTGGACAAATAAATGAAGGTCATACAAATAAATTGACTCGCCATATCCTGACTCAGAAAAACATCTTGCTTTTTGCCGCAAACTCAGCAATGAAATCATAGGCCAGCTTGCAGGTAGCCTACGTCTTTTTCATTTCATAGAAGGGCGGATGGATGCAAACGCTAGGACGGCAATGAGTTGTTAACAGACACGAACATATAGCCCAGCAGCAATCTATATAAAATAACACGTACTTGAAGTACCATTCATGATATGTTACGAAATATTGAAGTCGTGGGAAGTTTACATAATTTAAGCTGTAGGATGTTTCATTCGTCCCCCTTAAATAACTCTTGAACGGTTTTGTTCAGAGCTATACATGCAACTGCTTTCGACAAAGGACAGATGTATGTTGCTAGTGACAAAATATTAACTTTCAGTGTTTTACGATGTCTTTGTCATGGGGAAGTGTTTTTCCCCATGCATTTATTCTAGGCTACTGTCAGTGACTGCCGCGAGAGAAGCGGGTTCTGTGTTGCGTTCATTTCAGTGACTGACGCGAGAGAAGCGGGGTCTGTGTTGCGTTCATTTCAGTGACTGACGCGAGAGAAGCGGGGTCTGTGTTGTGTTGAGTTGCGTTAATTTATTTTCATTGGCATGCCGTCCACAGCTCTTCAGTTCCGACAAAGCCGAAATTACTCATTTTGAAACAATGAGTGCAGGCCCGATATGGTTATATTGCTTGATTGGGGGTCCTATTAATAAGGCTACTTTGAGAACATTTCCTAATTCACCCGACACTAATATTCAAAATGTTGAAATATATTTCACATAGCCTATAAGGCAATGTTAGTTGTAAACAAGGGCTAGGTGAGGCTTGGCCATCAGATGCGTTCGTGCCTTAGATGGCACTTCATTTATATAGGCCTATTAACTGACCGTTAATCCAGACATTTGTGCCCAGTTAATCCCCCCCAACAAATCACACCTCTGTGACAGCTTAAAAGAAGTCGAGAGGACTCCTAACTCACAGACCTATTCACAAACCGGTTTTGTGGCTTTTCGCCATGTTTTAAAATCCTACGCGGCTACAGAAGCTTCCATACGTGAGGGCGCAATTTTGCATTGTAGGCATAACTAACATGCAATAACGCCACCAACAACAACCAAAACTAGGCTACTCATTGTCAACATTTTGTAAATTAAATGTAACATTATTGTGAATCAAATTAAAATGTTCTCTTTTGCAAACGTAGGCATAGTAACAGATTCATTTAATAATGAATTTACATTTAATCATTCTTGAATTTCCCCTTGAGGATCAATAAAGGATCTATCTATCTATCTATCTAATGTTACAAAGAGACTACATCAATCCGTATGTTTCATTAGGCTACTAGGCTATTTGTTTTGCCTTACTCTTGATTCATTTAGGCTAGGCCTTTTTATTCAGTTATTCATCATCTTCCGTCCTTGTGTAGCGCACGCATTCTCAGACCTGTCACCTGCCACTCATCGTAAGGGAGATGTTTGGAATCATTCCCGCGTTACAATCATCAGCCAATCAAGGTGGTCACTTCAGTCAAGCTCGTGCATGAGTAATAACGTCATCCATAGCAATGAAGACTCACTCACTCTTAGTCAAAGATTCTAGAGCGCTCAGCTCCAGAATCTGTTCAGGAGTTGTCATTTTACCTTACTAAGAGTAGGTCTGAAAGGCTTTGTGAATAACTTAATAAGAGAAACCTAGCTAAAATATTTTATTGCTATTTAGGAGTAGCCTACTCCTAGTGGTAAGATAAAAGGCTTTGTGAATATGGCCCCTGGTGTCTAACCCAATGCATAGCCCATTTACACAAAATAATGGTCGAATATTAGGCTACTGATGATCATTGTTATTTAAGAACATGCAGTCTTGGCGTAGGGCACCAAAAACATCTTGCTCGTAAAAAATCATCATACCGCACATTGTGTATGGTCTGTTATTTAACCTACTTACTGTAGGCTCGCAAACCACAGGCCTTTATTTTGGGCAAGCCTGCATTCGAGGCAGGCCTTCTGTTGAAGAATTTTATATAAAGCCTGCGCTAACAGTAATCCTCCTGCCCCCGATACCACAGCTGTGGATAGTGTGGAACGTTCAAGTAATAACACAATCCAATGTGTGTCTCAGTTGTCCCCCGCTGACCACCTCACACATTTCTCTAGATTTTGCAATGACCTTACATGACACAATGCCATAAAATGCCAGTTTTTAGGACACAGAATAATGTTTGTAATAATGCCAGTTAGGCCTACGTTCAACAGTAACATAAGTGTAATGAGCTATTCATTGTTGAAGGTGCATGGTGAAGTGAAATGTGGAAAACAAACATTTGCCGATAGGGGATAGTCCTACTTGTTTATTTTTTACGTAGCCTACAATGGCCAGTTCAGACAAAGCCGAAATTACTAATTTTGAAACATTTGTATGGTTATATTGCTTGACTTAAAGGAGAATTCCGGTGTGATATTGACCTAAAGTGTGTTGAAACATGATACCAAGTGTGAACGTATGTCTCATAGCCCATCTCGGCTTGTCCCCTGCACTCCAAAATCTGGCGCTAGTTAGCCGATGCTACCAACAGCTTTTTCAATGGTGGTGCTTCGGCATCAGGCTAGCCATGCAAATAAATCACTGTTTTACACCATTTACGAGGCTCAATGTATCTCCACACGTCATTGGTAGAATTCCGAGGGCCCTGACATTTAAAACGAGACATTGAGAACTTTGAAAAAGCACTGGTAGTTTACTTACAAGACGATTTATACAGACAGTATCTTCCACGAAGTTTAGCGTTTGCAGCCATCTTGAATTTAGTCCGCGATAAGTCGAAATGACGAGTAAGAATGAACAGGCATGATAAGGGATCAGATTCCAAAAATAATTCAGTGGAAATGCATGGATTCCAGTTTCTTCCAGTAGCAGCACTGTATGTGCGTGCTTGTGTGTGTGTGCGTGTGTATATGTGTGCACTGCCATCTACAGGCCAATGAGTGTACAGTCACTAGATAGATAGATAGATAGATATATACTTTATTGATCCCCAGGGGAAATTCAAGGTCTCAGCAGCATACAGACAACACAAACACATTCTTTAACAGCAGAAAGAGTAATTAAAGTATATAATATAAAAACACAACTAAGCAACAAGGACAGTAGAAGATAAAGAATATGCTAAATATACTAAAATACAAATTATACTAACTAACACTTAATCTAAATCAATTCAAAAAACAGTATCCACATAGTGGTGATTAATCAATCAGAGGCGCTTGCAATGACTGAGGCAGGGACTGAGCCTGTGATTCTCTGTGCATAGTAAGGTAAGGTAAGGTGCTCTGTGTGAATGAGTGTCATGGTGATAGTGCAATGGTGATAGTGGTCATGGTGATAGTGCAAATGAGTAAGTCCAACAATGCAGAAATAAAGTAAAGTCTATATATCTATATATTTAACTATTTTAAGAAAAGGTATAAGTGTGGCCACAGTTCGGCTGTGGCATGGAGGGAGGGGTAGACAGTATCCAAACATGGAGGGGGTGAAGAGGCAGACAGACTATGCAGAGAAGTCTATCTCTCCTCTTCCCTTAAGTGAAGCATTGAACAGTTCAATGGCCCTGGGGACAAATGACTTTCTAAGTCTGTCTGTTGTGCAAGGCAGTGAGCGAAGTCTCCAGCTGATCAGGCTCTTCTGCTTAACAATAGTGCTGTGGAGTGGGTGACACTCATTGTCCAAGATGTTGATTAGTTTGTTCAGGGTCCTTTTGTCAGATAGTGAAGTGATGCTCTCCAGTTCAGCTCCCACTACAGAGTCAGCTTTCCTTACCAGCCTGTGTACTAAATGTACACATACATTTTCTTAGAACCCCCCATGGATAAAATCTACGAAACTTGGCATAACCCCAGAGAATGCCAGGTTAATCATACACATAAAATTCGGTGCAGTTCTGAACATTTTAACTGAAGATAGGGGCGATTAAAGCAGAATGATATTGCATTTTCATTTTTTACCGGGGGGGTGCAAATCACAAATGAGTTGATGTGGGCCCTTGAGACCAACATACCATCAAAAAAATTCTTCATCCTCAGTGCCACGGTTCAGGTAGTTATTTAGGAAAAACTGAATTTTTTGGGTTCCAGGGGGCCCAGCGCGGGGGGGGAGTGGCCCCCGGGGACCAAACAAAATTTTTCCGTAAAAGTCTAGTGGGGCTACATACCCATAGCCTGGCTAGCGCCACCACTTCTCAATGAGACGTGGTCTGGGAACCAAACGTTAATTTTCTCGTATTTGAAAAAAATGCCCAGATCCGTTTATTGGGTGCCACGGATGTCTATCAAATGTGTCTGTGCATAGCTCATCATCGTCTTGCTTTCCCCCTTGTTCTGTGATTGGTCCCCTATCTCAGGCGAAAATTTGCTCCATGGTCTCCAGGCTGCCTTAGCAGCGTGAATCAAATCGCGCGCAAGGCAGCATGGGAACACCCAGGCTAACATACCCACCAAATTTCATGTGCCCCGGTGTTTCGGTGTCCCGGGTATCGTTGACCAAAAATTCGGGAAGTAGATGACGGGGAATAAAAAAATTGACAATCCCTATATGAGCGCTACGCTAGCTTCTCTAGCGGCGGCCATCATAACCAGTACCTGATATAAGGTCCCTATATGAGCGCTTCGCTAGCGGCGGCCATCATAACCAGTACCTGATATAAGGTCCCTATATGAGCTTAAGCTAGCGGCCATCATAACCAGTACCTGATATAAGGTCCCTATATGAGCTTCACTGGCGGGCGAAAGCATAATAACCAGTACCTGATATAAGGTCCCTATATGAGCGCTTCGCTAGCTTCGCTAGCGGCGGCCATCATAACCAGTACCTGATATAAGATCCCTATATGAGCGCTTCGCTAGCGGCGAGCATAATAACCAGTACCTGATATAAGATCCCTATATGAGCGCTTCGCTAGCGGCGAGCATAATAACCAGTACCTGATATAAGGTCCCTATATGAGCGCTTCGCTAGCTTCTCTAGCGGCGGCCATCATAACCAGTACCTGATATAAGGTCCCTATATGGCGCTTACTGGCGGCGCCATCATAACCAGTACCTGATATAAGGTCCCTATATGGCTTAAGCTAGCGGGCGCCATCATAACCAGTACCTGATATAAGGTCCCTATATGAGCGCTTCACTAGCGGCGAGCATAATAACCAGTACCTGATATAAGGTCCCTATATGAGCGCTTCGCTAGCTTCGCTAGCGGCGGCCATCATAACCAGTACCTGATATAAGATCCTATATGAGCGGCAAGCTACCGAAAGCATAATAACCAGTACCTGATATAAGATCCCTATATGAGCCGTAGCGGCGAGCATAATAACCAGTACCTGATATAAGGTCCCTATATGAGCGCTTCGCTAGCTTCTCTAGCGGCGAGCATAATAAATGTAATTAAATGAGAGTTGGGTCCTCCTCGCATAGAAGATGTACCGTTCAGTTTCAGTGAGCAAATAGCCCTGTGGAGAGACTCTAGAGGAGTGTTCAAATTTGGCAGGAGAGAAAGTGTGTATTTACTGGGCTTGTCAATGTTATGTGGTATAAGTACTCTTTTGATCCTGTGAGGGAAATTTGGTCACTGCATGACACGGCATGGGAGAGGAGTGCTCAACCACTTCCCCTGCCCACATTTTCCCTACTGGTCGGGGATTGAACCGGCAACCCTTCGGTTAAAAGTCCGAAGCCCTAACCAGTAGGCCACGGCTGCACCAAGAAGCCTAGAAGCTATCTTGCATAGTTCAGATAGGCTATACTAGAGCCATATAAAGGTAGAGTTGCGATTTTTTTCCAACAATGGCAGCTAATGGAAGCCTCAAATAGTTCCCGGAAGTTAACAATTAATAATAGCAGCAGTGCAGTTACAGCAGTATAGACTGTTTGTAGCCAACATTTCAGACTCAGATTTACATTCCTTTGCCTCATCCGAATAATAATAATAATAATAACAGTAATAGTAGTAAAGTAATAGTAGGCTATCAATAGCCTAATTATAATAATAAACTATTTATGTATCGACTATGACTTTTCTGCTGCTCAGTCTTTATCGGTTCCTCATCAAATAAATTAAAAGAGGCTAAAAGCCCAATAAAGGTGCCACTCGTAATAGCCGAATATAAGATAACCCTTGCCTATCCCATCTTAATTAGGCAGCACTACACCACCACGAACAAGCTGTCATTAAGTTTTTGCATTTAGTAGTCCTACAACTTTTACTGTATGACGACGTTTCTTGGGCATTTAGCTTCACCATCACGTCAAGTTGTAACGTATGCACAATGCTCATCTAGGCTATGGATTTGAGTGGCTTAAAGGCAGCAAAAGTGGGATATAGTGCAACTGCTTCCCCAAAACAATTCCTCCATAACTGTGTATTTAATCGTTTTATATGTGGATAACTTTCAGAAACAAAAGGTAAAGATTTTATCATCACAAGACTAGCTGGTTCGTTATATGGCGAAGCATATAGCCAACTTTGTTTGCAGCAGTGAAGCTGAGTTTGTTGTTAACATTCTTGGTAACTGTCAGGGAATTTAACCCCAACATATAGATACAAGAACTACAACACGTAGTATGGCTTTGCCCACAAACTCTGGTACCAAGAGGAGAGCCTGCTAATGTAAGGAAGAATTCCCCACACCATCAGTCTCTGCAGCCCAAAAGCTGTGTCTTTTATTGTACAGATGCACACAAGACATAGCGGCTTCATTGTGACATTCTCTTATCTCGCCCACACACACACACAGACAGGGTGCAGTTCCTGTCTGTCTGGGTGCACACTTAAGTTGTACTCTCTGTTCTTAGAACTCCGCACAACAACATTTAACTTAAACCCTGTTCTTAGAACTCAGCACAACAATGTTTCTGCTTACACAAATATATATTTTTTTATGTAATCAACAGTGGGTCTTGCCTGTGCATGTATCTTAGTCACAACACCTTTACAACTGATTTACTTGATTGATACAGAATCACAAAACGTGATACTCAAAAAAATATCGATACCTGTGTATTAGTATTTTTCTACACCACTATCACTAATGAGCCCATGTTTCAGCTGTTGCAACTTGTGCACAAATGAAGAGTTAAGTGTGTGTGTGTGTGTGTGTGTGTGTGTGTGTAGTGGCCAGTGAGGAAGAGGCTGAGAGGGTGCTGTTCTCTTACGGGTATGGTGCCAATGTGCCCACCACTGCCAAACGGCGACTCAAGCAGAGGTAAGTGGTGTGTGTGTGTGTGTGTGTGTGAGAGTGAGTGAATGTGTCTTCAAAGGAAGTAAGACATAGGATTTTTTCCCTTTGGAGGAATGCATTCATTTTGTGTGTGTGTGTGTGTGTGTGTGTGTGTGCGAGTGAATGTGACAGGATTTTTTCTAGTGCTGTCAGTTAAACGCGTTATTAACGGCGTTAACGTAAACCTATTTTAACGGCGTCAATTTTTTTATCGCAAGATTAACGTTCTTTTCGGTGTAACAAACTTTGTTGTTTTTTCACATGCTGTTGCAACAACTAGTAACGTTAGAACAACTACAACACCACACTGGATCTAGCTAGACCGTGCTGCATGTACACGTCCCCTTTTAGGGGAAAGGGAGCTGTTTGGATAATGGAAACCTATGCATCAAAGTGGGGAGCGAAAATGGCTTATACTTATATAATAAAAGGCACAAAGTAAGGTTGGTGTAAGAGTTATCTGTGTGTTTATGGGATTAATGTGACCATTATGTTCCTATTTTTTGCTCTTTCCAGTTTAGCCTACTAACAGGAGTGTCACGAATCACACAGTCAAACTGCCCGTGGCTGACTATAAGTTCGGCAAGCTTAACTTTACATGTCATAACATCAACTAAACATAAGTCACACATTCATTCTATAGCTTGTAATATGAACGTAGCCTTTTTCCTACAACTAGGTGAGATAATTGGCTATGCCTGTACTGAAGTTCCACAGTTAGCTAGCTAGCAAGCTAACCGTTTTACATGGGATATGGTAGCTACGTGCTGAATGGGTTTAATGTACAAAGTTTCGACAAATTACATACACATAATTCTTCATAACTGCCCTGTTAGTAAAATGATTGAATGGCCTGTAAATTAATAACTAGATGTAATCTAGTTAATTAATAACTGTGATGCAGATTAAATGTAGCCTATCTTTATGATGCGCCTTTAGTAGGCTACATAAAGGCATGCTGCACACACTTGTTTGGGCTTACGAGCCGGCCAAAGAGTAGATTCGTATAATAAACACCAACGCAGTTCTGAACTCGCGGTCAGCTGAATGGTGTTTTAAATTGCTGTGGACACCCGATGCACCAGTCTGCGATGCACTCTGCTTCGACATTCATTTACTGTACATTAGATTCCATTCTTTTCAATACAACTCCAGCATCACACTTTGTCACCCGTGTAAATCACGATTCAGTTATATTTGGTCGGCGGCTGCTCCATAAAATCCATTGTTCATCTAGTGTTTTGCGTGTTAAAAACTTCAGCTGATGTGTGTGGCAAGTGACAGTGCACCATAGACTGTAGGCCTATAAAATGGCAGTGCACTAATGTCGAAAAGTTCCTTATTTTCAACTGAACTCAAAGATGATGAATATAGTATGAATATAGTATTTTATGTTTGTTATGCCCTTTATAATGTGTGTAGGCCTACATTTTGTGCATGCACTTCTGCAGTAGCATTTATTTCAGTTTATATCAGCTACATTTCTGAAGAATATATTGTGTTGCCTCAGGTCTGCTGCACATCTTTTGAAATTTGATTTGAAATAATCAAATAGACCTACGTCTTAAAGTTCAGTTAATAAAGTAACTTGCTTTGCTTTCATTTGAATCCCAATCAAGATAAACAATAATTGCTTTATATTGTTAATATGGACTCCTGGAAAGTTCAGCAATGCAAAATAATAGAAGTTTAATAATGCGATAAAATATGTGATTAATCGTGATTAACTATAGGAATTCAGCGATTAATCGTGATTAAAAATTTTAATCATTTGACAG
>NC_063211.1:1733020-1743020 GCF_017589495.1 Alosa alosa | reverse complement strand
TTCTGTCAGTTAATCTCTTCTTTCCCGTGCTGCCGCTGGGGCATTTGGGTTAAATGGCATCGGCATGCAGTTCAACATCACGTCTCCTTAAGTCCTCTAACATTTCCTAATTTATGTCATCAACACATCAGTGATTCGTGAAAATGTGTATGCTATCTACCACACTGATTTTCCCTCGAGTGGTAATATTTTTCTTTGAAATTATGTATGGTTTACAGAAATGGGAACTACATTGTATAGATGAGAGGAGCGAAGTGTGAGTTGCGCAGCACAGGCGGCCAAGCAAAGGCTTTGTTTAAGTTGACCTAACTTTCAACTCTGCACAGTATCTCATTAACTGCATGACAGTAGGCTATTTACAAGAGACAGAGTTTGTAAACACGTTATCATCAACATAATTCACGCACAACATTTTTTTGAGCAGGAGAGACAATTAAAATGAATGGATGCAGCAACTACAGAAATTGTACAGAAATTGTAACCATACTTGCTGCTTTCTTGTACTATCTGTTGCTGGTTAACAGCACATAGAAAGCTGATTTAAGCTAATTCACTAACTCAAGACTTCAAGGCCATCATGGATATAAAACGTTTTTTGAAAATAATGAAAGGATGGAGGGAACATAGCAAAGCTTGGAGTTTTTTCAGATGGGCTACAACAAGGTAGGCAAAATTGCTTAAAACCTTAGCGCAGCTGGAATAATGCTTAGGCTGATGTTAAAGCGCACGCGATGTTTAAAGCCATAGACAACGGTAAATTGGAACAAAACTAAAAGTAACTTTAGCCTTTATAGGGCTGTATAAAGTTGTCCAAATGAATAGGTCGTAATTAGGCGTTGTTGTAAAGATATTGCATGTAGATGTTGTACTATATAGGCTACTAAATTTTTAGGTCACCAATGCACAAACAAAACCGGGAAATGGACAAATATTATCAAGGCTTTGAATGTTTCCGTCTGTGCACAGGGTGTCTGTAGATTGGTGTGCAACGCATTCATTCATGCAGGCCTGTGGTCATGCATGCGCCCTTAAAATAGCATCTGTGGCGGAATTGTTTTCTGAAACTGCAAAATATCAACAGGGAACGTTTGCACCGGAACACGCCCCGTCTTTTCTCTGAACTGCCCTCCGTGTGGAGGGAAAATTCCAATATGCGCTCACTGCAAAATAGGAAAGACAAAAGCACGAGTATACAAAGTCAATTGCGCTGGGACGCAAGATAGAGCCCTTAAAGTCTATCGAACAACAGTACTTTCTTGACGTGAAAAATAATCTTTTAAATTCACACACATCATATGTGAAATTCATGGCACAATTCGAACTGGACCAAAAAATTATTGTTATCTCTCCGTTGACTCCCGTTCATATTTTTTCGAAAGATAGATCCCATGGACCGGAAGTAGAAGGGCGTGACTTCAGCTCTCTACTTGGAATTTAAATTTAATTGGCTCCGCCCCACAGGAAGTTGAATTTGAATTGGAATTGGAATGACAGGAAGTGGAATTAAATTCATGGCAGTTCAAAGCAATTCCATGCAATTCCAGTCACACAACAGAAAGAATGTGTTGAATCTCACATACATTCAGTTTTGGGAAAATTACTTTGGAAATGTAATTTGTTACTGTTTTAAGTTATAAGTTGTGTGTTTGATGCAATAATATCTGACATATACTGTGAAGCTCATACGCGTAGATTACGGTGGGGACAGGTGGGATATGTCCTCACCACTATTTATAATTTGAATTTTGTCCCCACCACTTCTAAAAATGTGTTCCCACTAATGGAAAAAATCCCCACATAGCCTATAAATTCGAAGCGATCTAAACAATGAATGACATCCTTGCACAGCTGCCCTGGATCGAAAGTAGTTGCGTGGTTAAGGTTTTTAACATCCGCGACTCCAGTCATGTAGCCTAATGCCTGCTAGAAAGCTGAATGCAAATAGTAGCCAAATCCAGCCATAAAACAAAGCATGAACTCAAATAGGCATATATGTATCCTCCCTGCATTGCCTAATGTTTACAGATACGAGACTCAATACGGGTTGGAGGTCGACCATCTGACCCTGGTGCCAGGTCATTAATCATGACCAAAATCCAGCCTGAACTATGATATTTGTAACATTTATTTTGTATTTGGCCTGTTATAAAATCATATAGGCCTATTGAACATTTATTTTTAAAAAAAATCACCTATTGTGAAAGTTGGAGACATGCATATAGACATGCTGCAAATTTAAAACCGGATTACTCTGGAATGGCTAACTGTACAGGGGAGT
This sequence comes from Alosa alosa, assembly GCF_017589495.1. Taxonomy (NCBI): domain Eukaryota; kingdom Metazoa; phylum Chordata; class Actinopteri; order Clupeiformes; family Clupeidae; genus Alosa; species Alosa alosa. The sequence continues at coordinate 1,740,742 of NC_063211.1, read as the reverse complement.
GCTTTTAAACTTTAATTAAAACTTTAAACTTTAATTACACCTTTGTGTTCGGTAAGGTCTGCTGTTTATTCTGATATATGGTTTGTCGTGTTGAGGGAAAGTTCAAAGCCAAGATGAATGGTTAGGAGGCGGGTGCAGAAAATAGGCTATGATTAAATTAAAGTTAGGCTACTTTTTCTCAGCGAACCGTTTACCACAACAACTAACCACCAACATCGTTTAAAAAGCTGAGAAAAATCTCGTTAAATTGGTGATACATGTGATGTCTGTGATGAATAGGCTGCTTCATAAAGTAGTTCAGCAAATTTGGGTGGGACGAAATAGGCTACATTACAGAGCAGCAGATCAGGGCTGGCCATATCGGCTCTGATGTACATTGATTTAAATGCATAAGCTTCACTGCCCAACACTTTCAAGAAAAAAAAAAAAAGAAACCAATGAGCTTATGTCGCGATTTCCGATAGGCCTAGGGCTAGAGAAAAGACAGCTATGGTAACCTAACAAGAAGGATTTGCTTTGCCTACTCTGCTGTTTGGTTGTCCCAAACTTTGAGGGCGACCCATACTGCGCATTAACTGAATCTTATCAACCCGAACTGCGATGTTCCAAACAGAGTGACAGGATGCAATGCCTAATAATCTCACTGCCTACGGCATAAGTGATACAGTGCGCCTAGGCCTACTGTTAAACACCTGAAAAAATATTAAGCTGCTGTTTTTTTCTTTTCAAGGCGAGCACTAGGCCCCACGCTTGAATGATTTATGACTGAATGGAACATTGGCGTTTTTAAAGCCCAGAACTGCTCATCCGCGTCGTGTGACAAGTTTACACCAACCATCATCTTCTAATGTAGGCCTATCCTTATGTTGAGATGTCCATTCTCTTTGCCCTAGGCTATCATTTGTGTGTGAAGCATGTTTCAATTAAGACAATACACAAGCTATTTTTATTGTTGCATTGAATGATTTCATGAATGAATTGTCTGAAAGTCGTAGGCTACAGGATTAAGGCTGGCGGCCACTGACCAAGGCCACAGTAGCCTGTGAACCTCTGATTTTCAAAGGGGAATCACGGCCAACGCAGGGGGCAACTCTTCTCTTCAATTTCCCTTCCAAATTACTTTTTATTGTCTGAAGACATCTATCGCAAGAATCTAACATTCAGCAACAGCAAAGCAAATGCAAGCTAACCAAAGTGCAGTCGGTTCTCCCGCCATGGTTTTGGAAATCACACACCTGCTGCATCTGAAGGCCCACGCATAATAAGGCCTACGCCTATCACTCTACACGCCCCTGTTGCACGTAACATTAATAGCTGATGCTGCCTCCCCAAAATTCCTTATCATGTGAACAGATCAGCAGGCCTGCAAATTTTCACCTCGTTTTCAGACACACGCTTGCGGCAAAAGGCGTCTCATTGTTTTTTTTTTTTTTTTTTTGTCGGGTCGGGTCAGGTTCGGGTAGTTAATCAGTGCATATTGAGGGTCGAGTGGGTGCAGATTGACTCTCCTGACGGGTCGGGTCAGGTTCGGGTAGTTAATCAGTGCATATTGAGGGTCGAGGGTGCAGATTGACTCTCCTGACGGGTCGGGTCAGGTTCGGGTAGTTAATCAGTGCATATTGAGGGTCGTGGGTGCAGATTGACTCTCCTGACGGGTCGGGTCAGGTTCGGGTAGTTAATCAGTGCATATTGAGGGTCGAGGGTGCAGATTGACTCTCCTGACGGGTCGGGTCAGGTTCGGGTAGTGAATCAGTGCATATTGAGGGTCGAGGGTGCAGATTGACTCTCCTGACGGGTCGGGTCAGGTTCGGGTAGTTAATCAGTGCATATTGAGGGTCGAGTGGGTGCAGATTGACTCTCCTGACGGGTCGGGTGGGTGCAGATTGACTCTCCTGACGGCTCGGGTGGGTGCAGATTGACTCTCCTGACGGGTCGGGTCAGGTTCGGGTAGTTAATCAGTGCATATTGAGGGTCGAGGGTGCAGATTGACTCTCCTGACGGGTCGGGTGGGTGCAGATTGACTCTCCTGACGGGTCGGGTGGGTGTGGAAAACCTTAACCGGCGCAACACTAGCCTGTTACTATACTGTTGAGCATATTGTAATGCAGCGTTGAATGCATGAATAGCTTACATAAGGGTACCCCACACTTTTCAAAACACACTCAAGCTTATGGTTATTGTCCCCACCACTTCTAAAAACAAACTGACGCCCTTGGTGAAGCTTCATTGTTAAACACTACCCTTCAATTATGTATATGAATTTCTTCAAATTTCATTGAATTTCAATTCTACTTCCTTTAATTCAAATTCAAATTGTAATTCTACATCCTGTTTTTGACCTCAATTCAAATTCAAGTCATTCTCAATTCAATTCTGAATTTTGCACAAGCCTGGACCACACAGATGTTTATACATAAAAAACATACATTACAGGCATACAGAACTTCTACATACAGTATGCAAACTCACTACCGTGATTTCCCAACTATTAGCCGAAGTTTATGCATTGATTTTGCAAAATTTCTTCAGCTATGAGGTTAATTATTTTGGGATTAATATGGTTTTGTTTTTTTTTAACTTGCATAAAACTCTGTCCTGTGGTTTATACACAATGCGGATGATACTCAGGAAATTACTGTACAGGTGTCTCTTGTAGTTGTGTGTGTGTGTGTGTGTGTGTGTGTCAGAGTTTTCTTTTCCTGGGAAGACAGTATGCAAAGTCACTACAGGTTTTCTCTTGTAGTGGGGGGTTTGTATGTCTGTGTGTCTTCTGTCTGTGTGTGTGTGTGTGTGTGTGTGTGTGTGTGTGTGTGTGTGTGTGTGTGTGTGTGTGTCAGAGTTTTCTTTACCTGGGAAGACCGTATGCAAATTCACTACATTATTTGTAGAGGTGGAGGGTAATGTGTGTGTGTCAGAGTTTTCTTTACCTGGGAAGACAGTATGCAAAGTCACTACAGGTTTTCTCTTGTAGTGGGGGGTTTGTATGTCTGTGTGTCTTCTGTGTGTGTGTGTGTGTGTGTGTGTGTGTGTGTGTGTGTCAGAGTTTTCTTTACCTGGGAAGACTGTATGCAAATTCACTACATTTGTCTTGTAGAGGTGGGGATTAATGTGTGTGTGTGTGTGTGTGTGGGTGGAAGACCCCCGGGCTGGGACTCTATCAAACACCCTGCACCCCATGTACAGATTTGTTTGACAGAAAAATCGGGAGAGTGTGTGTCTGTGTGTGGGTGCTTGTGAATGTACTATATACTGTGTATATGTATGTTGCTCTCCGCTTCCTTAGGGAAGATGCTCACGTCTGTATCTCTGCTTCCCAGTGCACTGAAGAAGGAGAGAACAAACCTGCTGCAGGTGAAGAACAACATGGCTGCTGACCTCGAGCGACTCCTCAATCATCGAGAGGTGAGACGACATGTGAAGGCCTCTCTGGTTGCGAGGGCAGTGTTGCTCTTGTATCTAGCTCATCAGAATAGTTCTATATTTATCAGTGAACAAGTACAACCACGTGATTTTGTTTTCACAGAGTGCAAACATAGACCCACACCCCCCAACCACACACATTAGCCCATAGACCCCCCACCCCCACACCCCCCAACCACACACCCCCCAACCACACACATTAGCCCATAGACCCCCCACCCCCACACCCCCCAACCACACACATTAGCCCATAGACCCCCCACCCCCACACCCCCCAACCACACACATTAGCCCATAGACTTTATAGCCCATAGACCCCCCCACCCTCACACCCCCCAACCACACACATTAGCCCATAGACCCCCACCCTCACACCCCCCAACCACACATCCCCCAAACCACACACACCCCAAATCACACACACAGCCTAATCACAACTGTCATCACCTCTATGGCCACAGCTGTAAAACTGACACAACAGCCGAGGGGGAAAAACCAAACAATTCCAGACTTTGGAGCTGAACTAGATACCACTACTCTCCACTCCTCACACACACACACACACACACACACACACACACACACACACACACACACAGATAACTAGATACCACTACTCTCCACTCCTCACACACACACACACACACACACACACACACACACACACACACACACAGATAACTAGATACCACTACTCTCCACTCCTCACACACACACACACACACACACACACACACACACACACACAGATAACTAGATACCACTACTCTCCACTCCTCACACACACACACACACACACACACACACACACACACACACACACACACACACACACACACACACACACACACACACACACACAGATAACTAGATACCACTACTCTCCACTCCTCACACACACACACACACACACACACACACACAGATAACTAGATACCACTACTCTCCACTCCTCACACACACACACACACACACACACACACACACACAGATAACTAGATACCACTACTCTCCACTCCTCACACACACACACACACACACACACACACACACACAGATAACTAGATACCACTACTCTCCACTCCTCACACACACACACACACACACACACACACACACACACACACAGATAACTAGATACCACTACTCTCCACTCCTCACACACACACACACACACACACACACAGATAACTAGATACCACTACTCTCCACTCCTCACACACACACACACACACACACACACACACACACACAGATAACTAGATACCACTACTCTCCACTCCTCACACACACACACACACAGATGCAGGGCAGGCATAGGACTCAGCAGACGAAAATGTTAGATATCTGTGTACCGTTATGTTGAGGGGACAGATGTGCCTGCACTGCACTGGGATGGGAAAGTACCTTCCCATACCAGTCCTCTTTAGTGCGTCAGACACTGTGTGTGTGTCTGAGTCTGTGTGTCTGTGTGTGTGTCTCTGTGTGTGTTTGTGTGTGTCTGTGTGTCTGTGTTTATGTGTGTGTGTGTGAGCGTCACCTCAGGCAGACACACGCGGGTCACATGAGAGCTTGTCCTGCTCAGGTGTGCTGCTGTCATCTCTCATCATTATTAGGATTAGCCGCTGCCATTACATGTGAACAACAAGACGAGCAAGGCAAAGGAATACACACACACACACACACACACACACACACACACACACACTTACTGTACTCAGCACACTAAAATTACTTTGGTTCATCGAGTGTTTCATCGTACTCTCTTTTAGTCTTTATTTCTCTTAGTCTACTTTGATTTGATTTGATTTGGTTTATTTTATTGTATCAAGACTAACACATGCGCAAGACATCAGATACAATCAAGGATAAAAACACAATAAAGTCTTAAAGGACTTATTTCCATTGTGCTCCTCAACTTTAGTACTAGTACTTTTTTAAATGATTATTATTTATAGTATTCTTTGGGCTTTTTGCCTTTATTACGACAGGACAGAGAGAGAGACAGGAAGGGAGGGGGGGAGAGAGATGGGGTGGGGAAATGACCCGGGTCAGACTTGAACCCACGTCCCCATGGACACATGGACCCAAAGGTGGCCAGATGATTTATTTTTGATTGAGTGATTTGAATTGTATTGGGTCTTTCCTCAGTCGTTTAGGAAGGAATTGGGTTTTGGCAGCACGGTGATGTAGAAGATGCCGTTCACCTCTGCCCCGGTCAACTCTGTCACTACATTTTTCGTGGTGTGTGTGTGTGTGTGTGTGTGTGTTAGGGCGTTTTGTTTGGGTGACCCTGAGGGGTGTGTCTGTGTCTTCCTTTTCAACCTGCCGTGCAAACCCTCCGTCACGGTCTGGAGGTCCTGTGTGTACTACTCACAGCATCATGCTTTTAACTGTGTGGGTGTGGGTGTGGTTTTATTTGTGTTCATTAATATTTGCTTGCGTACTCATATATATATATATATTTGTGTGTGTGTGTGGTTTTATTTGTGTTCATTAATATTTCCTTGAGTTCTTTGAGTCTGCGTTTGTACGCACGTGTGTGTGTGGCTTCCAGTGTGTGTGTGTGTGTGAGTGACTGCATATCTTAGTGTGTGTGTGTGGGGGCTCTTTCATCTCTATGGGATGATGGGACCATCCCTCCTTATCTCTTGCTGTGGAGCGTACACCTTGAGGGACCTGTATGTCTGTGTCCTCCTACATGCCACTGGCTGCCGTGTCGTTGAGCGCTGGTGTTCTGGTTTATTCTGGATGGTCGGTTGACCAACTGGACTGGTCTGTCCAGTTTTGCCAGACTGCGGGATGTCTTTCCCACACTCTCTGGAAACCTCTGTGAGTCATTCTGCACACAGAGAACTCACATGGGTGAGAGGTGTTCTTTTGACTTAACACACTAAAGGACCATTTAATTAGCTTTTATAAGGAACAGGTTACCAGGCAGAGTGGCATTCAGAAGCACCCACGCTCATATATGCACATATAATTACACACACGCACATTATTTCCCAGAAAGACACATACTCCTGATGCTACACACACCCGCGCGCACACACACACACACACACAAGTTTGACTTGTCTTTAAACACCAAGCTTTCCCTGTACCCAGCGTGGATGGTGGCATTGCTGTCAGACATTTGTGAAATCTCGGAGCTATTTTAAACCAAGCATTCCCTGGCATTCAGTTGGCACCATCTTTGCCGACTTCACAACTTCCACGTTGGCATGTTGGCACAAAGAGTGCAATCCTCGCAGGCAGCTGCTCGCTCTGCGCATGCCAGCACCCCGTGATCAATAGACATATTAAATGACCCAGGCACTTGTCATCTATATTCAACCACCAGTCACACACACACACACACACACACACACACACACACACACTGTAAGGGTCAGGATGTACTGGAGGTATGTGTTCAGATTTCCTCGTAACTCTACCACTTAGTTGTATGTACGTATGTACCACTACTGCTACTACTACTACTACTGCTACTGCTACTGCTACTACTGCTACTACTGCTACTACTGCTGCTGCTACTGCTGCTGCTGCTGCACTGCTACTACTACTGCTGCTACTACTGCTGCTGCTGCTACTACTGCTGCTGCTGCTACTACTGCTGCTACTACTGCTGCTGCTGCTGCTACTACTGCTGCTACTGCCATACTGCTGCTGCTACTGCTGCTGCTACTGCCACCACCACTGCTGCTACTACTGCTGCTGCTACTGCCACCACTACTGCTGCTGCTACTGCTACTGCTGCTGCTACTGCCACCACCACTGCTGCTGCTACTGCTACCACCACTGCTGCTGCTGCTACTGCTACTACTACTCACTTTACTGCTGCTGCTACTGCTACTGCTGCTACTGCTGCCACTACCACTGCTGCTGCCACTGCCACCATCACTACTACTACTACTACTACTGCCACTGCTGCTACCGCTGCCACTACCACTACTGCTGCTACTACCGCTACTACTGCCTGCTACCACTGCTACTCTTTACTGCTACCACCGCTACTACCACTACTACTAATACCGCTTTACTACTACTGCTACTTTACTGCTGCTGCTGCACCGCCACTGCTGCTACCTTTGCTACTGCCCTTTACTGCTGCTACCGCTGCTGCTGCTGCTACCTGCTGCTGCTGCTGCTTTGCTGCACCTGCTGCCACTACTGCTGCACTGCTTTACTACACTGCCACTGCCACTGCTACTACCACTGCCTCTTTACCACACGCTACTACTACCACTGCCCGCTACCACCGCTACCACTGCCCACACTACCGCTACCGCTGCTACTGCC
>NC_063211.1:1725520-1730520 GCF_017589495.1 Alosa alosa | reverse complement strand
AAGGGTGTGTACACTGGACACTGATGAACTTTGCCTTTGACCTGAGATTAACATCCTGTGAGTGTTTTTGCTCCCCCCCCCCTTTCCTCTAGACCAATAAAGGAGTCCCAGAGCGGTACAGAAAAGCCAAGTGTCGGACTAAATGACCGGTGACTTCCTGACCAGTAACATTTAGCCCAGCGACCCTTTGACCAGCGACCCTGACCGTGGCACAGGGCTCGCTCCTATGATCTACACATTATTGGCCATAGACTTTTAAGAGCCATGAAATTGCTGTGTGTGTGTTTACACCGATTTGTCACTGCTAAGTAGAGTTTGCTTGACTCATTTTGGTTGGTGCTTTTTGTTTTAATCCTGTGTGACATTTTACAAATGTTTTTTTTTTTTTAATAAAATGTAAATAAAACATTTTTCCCTTTTCCAGATAATTACATATTTTGTATTTATTTGTGAAAGAATTTGCTTCATGGATGCAAGTAAAGTGTTATTTTAGGCTGTATTTGTTTGTTTGTGTGCGTGTTTGTGTTACTCAGATGTGGTTTCATGTTCACCATTTTTTTTGTACTTATAAAACCGGCCTTCTCTGCCCCAACCCATAGCCCTTGACTTATTTCACTTCACCACTATCGTTAATGTCACATAGAACTCTCAAAGATCTCAATTGCTCCTGCTTAATATTTATAATTTGCAAGGGACATACAGGTATGCAGACGAAACCTGAACCAGTTTACTCCGTCACTGAGGATCCTTGCTTTGGCATTGTCGGACATCCAAGATCAGAGATGGCAGCGGCGTAGAACAGGACCCTTTGATTTGTTAGTCTAGCACATTGGTGTTTAAAAATAGCCGCAGTCACGCATACCTTAATCATTTTAGAGTTATGCTCTTATCGGTGTCATCGTAATGTTACTCACGCTACGTGCCTCAGATACATTCCATCAAGTCCTAAGCCTTGCCGAATCGCCCTCCACTGTTAGATCACCTATCGATTAAAGATGTTTGTAATTTGATCGGCGGTGTCATTTGTCAGTAGTTATGTCGTTTTGATTAGACTGTAGTTAATCAATAGTGTGTTCTAGGAGAACAAATATCTTCCCTATGAAAGGGCAATAGCCTAATCTGCTAATGAAATGAAAAATAGCCTAATACTTTAGGATATGTGCAATGAATAGCCGGTCTTATAAATATTTGTTTTCCTGTCTTCAATTGGTTGTTCGAGCCAAAGAAAATATGTCAGAAATTACACTATCTTAATGTTTGTCAATGTGTAATTATGATATGGTCTGATAAGATAAGCTATTAGCCTAAATAAAACAATCTCTTGATAAGATAAATATTTTCAGCTTTGCGGGCAGCAACATTTGTCCAATTTGTGAATGGGCACATAAAGATCAGAGTAGCCTAATGTTGATTGCACTGATTGTAGGCCTACGATTGAATTCGGAACTCAGTCCGGGCATTTTTTTTAAACCTTCTGTTGTCTACCTGTCTCTTTACGATGTTACTGTTACTGTTACAGTTTCCCAGCGCTGTAGGTGTAGCTCTCTCGATCGGAGAGCGGCCCGCCCCGCCCTTAATCAAGCGAAGCCTACAAATCTTTGTAGAGCAGCGAGGACGGGAGGACAGACGGGACAGCCATTCAAGCGAGAACACCTCCGTCCACGCCGTCATTCCATGCACCCCTTGTACGTCCCTTCTGTTGTACCGTGTTCTCAGCTTATTTTCGCGGCCGGTAGCACCGGAGGTACAGGGCGTTTATGGCCGCCACGCTTCTAACGATGAGCGCTGGGCTTGCTCCAGGACCAGATGAGTTTTACACTCTCCTAAAACCATCGCTGTCGGACGCTTTCCTAGACGATTCATCTCTGTTCCCCTTTGATGGCAAGAATAATGACACGGATAGGACTATATCGGGCGATTACTCTCAGGTAAATTACACTGAAAGCTTTTTTATTATTCACTCAATTGTGTTTATCTTTTTGGTCTGAATGTTGATGAAAGTGTTTTTGCGAACATGGCTTAATCATAGTCATACGGCGTGGTTCTTCTCCATTGAGGTTATACCGCGATCGTTCACTATTGATGGGATCTTGGGTGTGGGTTTTCCCCGTTCACATTGCCTGTGTGTGCACGGGTGCTGGGAGGCTCGGGGCGGAGGGCTCGCAGAGATATCGGACGGAGCAATTGCTTGCAGTTGGTCTCTTGGCTACCATTCCGTCAACAACTGACTCCCCGTCGCCCACGCACGTTACTCGCCTCGCTGTCCACACTGAAACTTCCCAGCAACGCTGAGTCCTAATCTGAAAACTTGTGAAAGAGATACAGGCTCAGGCAACAGCTGGAAGATCTAAATCCAGAAATAGCTCGGCGTAAGCACCCGTAGAGTTCTTCAGTAGCCAGGCATCCAGGGTGTTTTCCTCCCAGTGTGTGCGTAACTGCAACCCACTAGCCCTCCACGTCTGGCATTTAGCCGTGAGTGTGTGGATATGGCATATTCATGCTCTTATTTACCCTCGCTCTGGGCGGTTTCATGATAACGAGAAGAAATTTATTTGGAAAAGCTGAGCAGTCGGGAGCGCCGTTTCCACCTGTCAGCAGTGTCTGTTTTGAGTGTGTGGTATGAGCGCTGTTTTACAGGCAAGGGGGGAATGTGGCAGGAGCCTATTGAAGAGTACATGATAAATGTTTTACTGGTGACTTGCGCTATATAACGCAAACGGTCGGACCACCACGTCCACCACCACCACTACCCACGTCCCATGAAACAATTCCGAGTAGATGGAAGGCTAGACGTGATGTTTTTTTTTTTTTATCAGTTAAGAATTGCGCATATTTTACTCAAGTCACGTCTGTCATGTTGAAACGTCCTGTCAGTTTGCAGCAATTCCTAAGCCCAGAGGTCAGATTCTAAAAATGTCTCCTGAGCGCAGCTGTCATCTATTATAACATTTGTCGTTTTTGCGTCTTTATGCGCGCTGGTACACAGCGAGGCCTGTGGTTTCTCAACTCCATACCTCTGCTCTAAAATTACTCCAGACATTTTTCCCAGGCGTGCACTCCCTGATACAGTAAGTGTAAGTAATCACTAACTTGATGTTCTTATATCAGGTTTGTTGGCCTACTTCATGCTGTTGAATGTGAAATGTAAGCCTGTACAGTAGTTTCATCGCAGGCCGATGTTTGTGTGTTTGTGTATGTGTTTATGTGTGTGTGTGTGTGTGTGTGTGTGTGTGTGTGTATGTGTTTGTGTATGTGTATGGTGTTCTAAGTGTGTGTGCCTCTCCCTGTTCAGGCTAAGCTAGAGATGGATAAGTGTGTGTGTGTGTGTGTATGGTGTTCTAAATGTGTGTGCCTCTCCCTGTTCAGGCTAAGCTGGAGATGGATAAGTATCTGACCCCTGAGGCTCACCTCCTTCACGACGGCAGGAAGTCTCGCCGGGAGAGCGCGTCGACGGTCGACCAGTACTTCGGCGATGACCAGGGCTCTCCCTACAGCATCAACATGAACGTGTACCTGCCCGACCTGGCCTACCTGCGCACCGGCCTGTGCCGGCCCTCATCCCGCCAGCCCACCTGTGCCCAGGTGAAGACCGAGCCCAGTGCCCGCCCCGTGTTTGCCCAGCCCAACTGCCCGGCGCCCCCCCCTCCGCCCGCCCTGCCAGACTTCACCAGCGTGTTCTCCTCGGCGACGGGCAGCGTTGGCACAGGAACGGGCAGTGTAGCGAGCGGCCCCGTCGAGGCCCCGTCGGGCGGTGTGTACATCAAGCAGGAGATGCCCTCGTTCGAGCTGCCGCAGGATGGGCCTCTCTTCCAGCTGCTGACCTCTGACCTGGACCTGCCCATGTAGACGGGTCCGCAGCGACCAGCCGGCCAGCGCTTCTGATCCTCCACCGCGGCCATGCCCACATGCTCTCGCCCACCTTTGACATCCACATGGGCACAGGTGGCACGGGCGGCTTCGCCATGCCCTATGCCCAGCCCCTGTCCGGCGCCCTGCCCCAGCCCAAAGCCCCCTACCTGCCCCTACCAGCCCCTGGAGGCCTGGCAGTCCTGACCGCCACAAAGAGCTCCTGCACAACATGACCCCGCCACCCTCGTACGCCGCCACAATCGCCTCCAAGATGGCCTCCCCACTGCCCGGCGCTGGACCTCCGCCCGCGGCCCAGCCAGGGGGATGCCCTCCGCCAAATCACGGGAACAACCCCGACCTGGAGAAGAGGAGGATCCACCACTGCGACTTCCCAGGCGAGTGACCCAAACACGAACCTAACAGGAATGCCAGTTAGTCTACTGGATAGATAGATTAGGTTATTTATCCCCAAAGGGGAGTTATGGTGTTATGAACCTACTAGTATTTTCCCCATTTATAAAGCACTTCCAATGCACACAGTGTATGAACGTCGCTCCTTAAATAAATGTGCCTTGCCTAACTAACTAACTAACCACTCGGGGAGAAAGTCAGACACACAATTTCCTCTACCTACCATTACTTAGTGTGTTTGTTTATGTGAGTGAGATGGCTGAACAGACCAGGTGAGACTGTAGAACATCTGTCCAGCTGTGCTCAAGGGGCTGAATGCGTCGCACCATCATAGTGCTATTCGTACTTGAACATTGAAGTATAACAGGTTTCACTTGTTTGTTTGTGTGTGTGTCTACCCTGTGTGTGTGATGGATCTTTTTGTCCTCTCTATGCTTGGCCTGTTTATGTTGCTTGGCATAATCACAAGATTGATCTACTATTGAATTATTTAGAGGTCGTTAAAGCCTTTTAACCAGAAGCTGACACCAATGGGGTGGGGTGGTATTGTGTGTGTGTGGGGGGGGGCAAGGCAAGATTGATATTGAATCCTGTTGCATCAAATTGACTGAGCAAAACGGATCCAAAGTGAGTGCCGTCTCTGACAGAGCCCACACACACACACACACACACACACACACCACACACACCACACCCCCACCAGTAATAGTGCATTTACACTCCGTCTCTCTCATGTCGAA
>NC_063211.1:1715520-1718020 GCF_017589495.1 Alosa alosa | reverse complement strand
CCCCAAGCAACTAACACATATTCTACTGTATATGAATCTCTCTCTCTCTCTCTCTCCCTCTCTCTCTCTCCCTCTCTCCCTCCCCCTCTCTCTCTCTCTCTCTCTCTCTCTCCCTCTCTCTCTCTCTCTCTCTCTCTCTCTCTCTCTCTCTCTCTCTCTCTCTCTCTCTCTCTCTCTCTCTCTCTTTATTGGCATGACAAGCTCACTTATATTGCCAAAGCAGTTATACAATAAATCTTAACACATACATGTCTCTCTCTCTCTCTCTCTCAGAGAAGACCTGCTGTCTGAGTTGGTGTCAGCTCCTGCTGATAGAGGCTACATGCCCCATAACCGACATTAGAGGCTACATGCCCCATTAGAGGCTACATGCCCCATTACCCCATAACCAACATTAGAGGCTACATGCCCCATAACCAACATTAGAGGCTACATGCCCCATTACCAACATTAGAGGCTACATGCCCCATAACCAACATTAGAGGCTACATGCCCCATAACCGACATTAGAGGCTACATGCCCCATTAGAGGCTACATGCCCCATAACTGACATTAGAGGCTACATGCCCCATTAGAGGCTACATGCCCCATTAGAGGCTACATGCCCCATTAGAGGCTACATGCCCCATAACCAACATTAGAGGCTACATGCCCCATAACCGACATTAGAGGCTACATGCCCCATAACCAACATTAGAGGCTACATGCCCCATAACCAACATTAGAGGCTACATGCCCCATTAGAGGCTACATGCCCCATTAGAGGCTACATGCCCCATTAGAGGCTACATGCCCCATAACCAACATTAGAGGCTACATGCCCCATAACCAACATTCTCCTTCAGCAGCTCTCTGGGGGTCCAATTCATGTTTGTTTGCAGGGTGTGTGCCAAGGCCCCAAAGAGAGCACTTTCTCTCTCTCTCTCTCTGTCTGTCTCTCTTTGACACACACACACACACACACACACACTTTCTCAGCTTGTTATTGTGATGAGAAGTGGGTGGTGGTGGTGGTTGGGGGGGGGGGGGGGTTTAGCAATCCCATGGACCCTCCGCTGGGGTTGGTTTTCTTTGAAGTGCCGCTGAAAGACTTTTCAAATCAATTCTAAACTACATATGAACTACTCGCACAATAAAGCTGTCAGCGCAAGACATGCTCAGAGCCTCTGAGATGCTTGTGTATGAGGCGTGTGTTTTTTGGAGGTGAGCAGCCTGAATCTGTCTCCATTATCAGGTAGTCTTGCTGAAGAAGGGCTCTGTTGCGGCGAACACACAAAGAGCGGTTTGATTCAGAGACCCGGAGCAGCAGGAATTCCTGTGTCCCCTGACGTCACACACCTGCACTCCAAACTGCGTTTGTCAGACACACAGCTTTGTGAGAAACCAGAAGTGTTTCTATTCACTTCTCTTCGGCTTGCTTCCAGGGACATTTAAGAGCACACAACCACACACACACACACACACACACACGGCCCAAAGCAGTGCTTTAAAGGGTCAGCTTTAACCAACTGAGCCTTGTGAAGTGTTTCTGAAACTTTCTTTCCTTGTATTACATAAGGAGTAGGTACACACAGATTAACTTCTTGTCAGGTTATGGGATCTTAGGCTTTTTATACTGTGGTTGAAATTCGACACCGGTGCCTACAGGCAGATGTGGACCTTTTCGAAAATATCAATGCCAGCCAACCAACAACCATGCAGAAGTCAAGTTTGAACAGAGCGGCAGCTGTGTGTGTGTGTGTGTGTGTGTGTGTGTGTGAGCTGTGTCAGCATGGGTTTTGAGGCCACGAGAGAGAATCCCTGTGGGGTGACGAAATGGGGAGAGCCCCCCCCCCACGAGAACTGAAATTAGCGGTGTCTTACGACAGACCAGCGAGACATTCTGATGCTAATTCCGTCGCCTGCGTCTGTGCTGGGGTGTCATTAGGTGGAGGAAACGACGCAGCACTGATCTCGTATACATCCGGGCCATACCAGGGCCAAACCATACCAGACTAGGCCCAGACTAAGACAGAACAGGGCCATAACAGACTAGGCCCAGACTAAGACAGAACCGGGCCATAACAGACTAGGCCCAGACTAAGACAGAACCAGGCCATACCAGGCCATATGATGGGTGTGTCAAACCCAGAGTTTCCTCTTCTTCAGGAATGTTCTATATTTAGAAAGATACACATAGAGTTATGATAGGATTGGCTTGGATTGGAAATTCATTCTCAAATGTGTGATCCAGTGCATGTTCCTCTGAGTTGCCTGATGTTGTCCCTCCCCAAGATCACCAGCAGTCCCTCTGTGCCCCCAAGATCACCAGCAGTCCCTCTGTGCCCCAAGATCACCAGCAGTCCCTCTGTGACCCCCCAAGATCACCAGCAGTCCTTCTGTGCCCCCCCCAAGATCACCAGCAGTCCCTCTGTGCCCCAAGATCACCAGCAGTCCCTCTGTGCCCCCCCAAGATCACCAGCAGTCCCTCTGTGCCCCTTATTTATTTGGACATGGAGA
>NC_063211.1:1708020-1713020 GCF_017589495.1 Alosa alosa | reverse complement strand
TGCGCACTGCTCTCCTCTTTGGAAGCAAGCAGCACACATTGCGTGGGACTGGCTCATGTTTCCAATTGCTGTCTTAAAGGCTTTAATGGACACTTGGGTTTAGACAGGTACTTTCCCCTGTTTTCTCAAAACCCACTTCCCTGTGTGTGTGTGTGTGTGTGTATCTGAATATCTGAATGAGTATGTGAGTGTGTGTCTGTGGGTGTACAGATCTGAATGAGTATGTGAGTGTGTGTGTGGGTGTGCAGATCTGAATGTGTGTGTGTGTGTGTGTGTGTGTGTGTGTACATATACATATCTTGGTAAGCAAGTGTTTGAGTGAGCCTAATGTATATGTGTGAATCAGTGTGTGTGAGTGAATGCATGTGTGTAGTGTATATATGTGAATCAGTGTGTGTGAGTGAATGCATGTGTGTAGTGTATATATGTGAATCGGTGTGTCTGAGTGAATGCATGTGTGTAGTGTATATGCGTGTGCATGGCTATTTTATCTTAATTAAAGTAGGTGTAGTGGTTAATTAAGGTTTACTGGTTGCGGGGACCTGTATGTGTGTGTGTGTGTGTGTGTGTCCAGCCCGCCAGGAGGGTTTTTATTTGAGGCTCCTGCACGTGAATGTGGTAAAGAAGTGATTCATGCTTCTGTGCCAGAGCCCAGAGAATGATTCAGGAGCAGACACTTTCACACCGCAGTATGAAGAAAACAAAACGGTGGAGAGGGGGGAGAGAGAGAGAGAGAGAGAGGGAGAGGGGGAGAGAGAGAGAGAGGGGAGAGAGAGAGGAGAGGGGGAAGGAGAGAGAGAGGGGGAGAGAAGGAGAGAGAGAAGGATGGAAGATAGAAGGAAGAAGGATGTGACGTGAGAGAGACAATCGTATGAGGTGACTGTGTGTGTGACTCAGAAGATTGCCCACAGCAAACACACAAACAACTATCTGTGCGTTATCCATACTGTATAAGGGCGTTATCCATATAATGGCGTTATCCATATAAGGGTTGACCCACCATATATCATCGATCAACGATTAGGTGGAATATGTGTTGCATATGTCCAATGTTAGGATGACTTGCTCGTTCTTTACCCACACATAATCATACACACTATCACACACACATACACATAATCATACACACTATCACACACACATACACATAATCATACACACTATCACACACACATACACCATGTACCCACACATAATCATACACACACTATCACACACACATACACCATGTACCCACACATACACACTATCACACACACATACACATAATCATACACACACTATCACACACACATACACCATGTACCCACACATACACACTATCACACACACATACACATAATCATACACACACTATCACACACACATACACCATGTACCCACACATAATCATACACACTATCACACCATTAAGTGCTCTCCCTTTATCAATTCCAGCACAAATTTCGCTCAAAGTGCACATTAATAAGTGACTATCTTATCAGAGTCCCTGAGTCGCCTAAGTTTAAAAACCAAACAGAGAGAAAAGCATGTCCCACCCTGAGCCTTAACAATGTGTATGTCCATATTCCCTCCGCATACTGACTCCACAATGTACATTCTGATAGGGAATTCCACATCCTGACAGGTCCACAAAGCGTGTCCTTTATCCAGTAACAGACTCAGCTTCGACAGCTTTGTTTATTGTGCTTGTTATCAACTGTATGTCACTTCAGCAGTGACAAGTGCTGGCTTATGCATGTGTTGTGTGTGTATATATCCGTGGGCGAGCTCACTGATCAGTATTTGAGCTGTGCTCCTCTTGTTAACCCCCTTCCACAGAGCAATTGACCACCTCCCTCTGCAAACAGGGGCCTACATACTGTCAGCCCACTTCAGTTCCAGATTTATGGCCAGTGATTTAGATACAACACTTTCGGGCTAGGCAGGCAGCCCAGGTGAAAGGGTGCCTTTGGTACTGAAAAAAATGTTTAATCTCTGGCAACATTGATAAGGTCCCGAGCAAAACATCTCGAGAGAATCCACCCAGGTGTAAACCGGCCCACAACGTGTCCTCTGAAGCCCTAAGCTGTCCCAGAGATTGGTGTGTGTGTGTGTGTGTGTGTGTGTGTGTGTGTGTGTGTGTGACAACAAAGCTGCGGTGTCAACCGTGTGTTGTGTTTAGCGTGATCACCCTAACGTGGCGTGCATGAGTGGACACGTCGTGAACGAGTGAAACACCAAGTACCTGAGTTCCATCCCAAAACCCAACCCATAGAGTGTGTGTGTGTGTGTGTGTGTGTGTCTGTGTGTGTGTGTTCCTTGGTGCTCTCTGTGTGTCTAAAGATGGATCTGAATTGAGCCTTATTCATTTACAATTGGACCCGCGCCCATGATACTGTGTGTGTGTGTGTGGAAATGTCAGAGAAATGTCAAACAGAGATTGCATTTTTTGACTCATGGTTTTCATCAGGCAGGACTCGACAGGCCGTCAGTGCTGATCTGACGATTCCTGTTGTGCAAGAAAACAGTCATTATCACAATTTCTGGTGCATCGAACACACTAAATCACACACACACACACACACACACACACACACACACAGAGAGAGAGAAACAACAACAAATGAGAAACAAGGAAGAATTTGATGAATATCCAGATTAAATGCTATTATTGGATAATCCCATCACTACACTGGCAGAACCGTGTGATTGGCCAGCCACCAAACCACACAGGAATCTCAGGCTCATCAGAGTAAATGGCAAAGTGTGTGTGTCTGTGTGTATAAATGCCTATGTGTTTAGAGTAGGACTATCCTGTGTGTGTGTGTGTGTGTGTGTGTGTGTGTGTTTGTGCGTGTTTGTGCGTTTGTGCGTTTGTGTATATGTGTGTGTGTGTGTGTGTGTGTCATCAGTTGGAGAGTAGTCACAGAATGCACTAAAACACAATGACTCGTCGGGTGGGAAACTGCGACGCTCGTCTCAAACAAAAAGGATCCACCTGACTTAGAAAAACCTGTTCCTCCAAGCGAGAGACCATGGAGACTGAGTCCTCTGGCTTTACCAGGGACACATCACCAAAATAACATCACATTGTTCAGTGACTGATGTTCTAATTGGAGCGAGACAGACACACACAAACACTGAACTGATTCACCTGAGAATGCAGGTACGCTTTTCTTCTCTGCTCTTTGTCAAAGTCCTGCACAGGGCACATAGGATTTAATAATTCTCACTGACACACACACACGCATACACACACACCAAAGCTCCAAAGCCCTTGCTGTCCTCATAGTTTATACACTCACATGCCTTTACTCATCTGTCCCTCACCTGCGTGAGGGGAAACAAATGAACACCTGGATTAACATTCATGGTGTGCCTTGTATTCTGGGAACTTTCTAGTTGAATCTGTGTGTAGGTGTGTGTATGTTAGAGCAACAAAAATAGCAATTCCATGCAAATGTTTGCATGAGTGCATCTGTGTGCTTGTGTGTGTGTGTGTGTGTCTCTGTGTGTGTGTATCTGTGTGTGTGTGTGTGTGTGTGTTTATTTTAAGAGTGCTTCTAACTATGTGTGTGGGTATATGCTTATGTTATGGTTATGGTTATGCTCATTATATTTAGCAGACACTATTATCCAAAGTGACTTACAGAATATTACCATTACAATGGTTAATAGTAACCGTAAGCAAAAGCCCCAATTATACAAGCTATAACTGTAAGAATTCTCTAAGAATTAATTAATTAGGTGTAAGCTGTACAGATAAGTCTTTGGACCCCTCTTGAGAGACCCAAAGGAATCGCAGGAACACAGAGCACTAGGCAACTCATTCCACCAACGAGGAACCACAGAGGAAAAGAGCCTTGAAATGGACCGCCAACACACCAAACGCTCATCAGAGGACCGCAGTGGGCGATCGGGAACGTAGAGCTGGATCATGGAATTCAAATAGCAGGGAGCAGATCCAGTATGTGCACTATAGGCCGACGTAAGGGATTTGAATTTGGGATTTAATTCTGCCTGCTATAGGAAGCTAATGGAGAGTAACTACTAGCCACTGTTCTTTCTTTTTTTTTTTTTTTTTGGGGGATTAGCCCCTGGGCCATGGTGCGTACTATGGAATACAACCCTAGCGGCCCCTGGGTGAGGTCATGAGACTTGTTTTAGAACTGTTTTTGCCAAGACGTGCTGAATAAATGTCCTTTATTCAAACCTACCTTACAGTAGATAACATAGAGGGGAGAATGTCATGGTTAAACAGTATCAAAGTCTACAAATCAGTCAAATAGATCAAGTACATTTCCCGGGTGTGGGATCAAATAAAGTCTTATCTTATCTTATCTTATCTAGAATTAGATAGATAGATAGATAGATAGATACTTTATTGATCCCCAAGGGGAAATTCAAAATTAATACTAATGACTGAGTAGAGGACTTAGCTACTCTCAATGCTGCAGTCACAGACAGAATAGCAGTTTGGTAGAATGACGGCTCTTGAAACCAGACTGCTTAGGGTCTAGTAGGTTGCTCTTGAAACCAGACTGCTTAGGGTCTAGTAGGTTGTCCTTATATAGGAAGTCACAGACTTGCTCTTGAAACCAGACTGCTTAGGGTCTAGTAGGTAGGTAGAATGACCGCTCTTGAAACCAGACTGCTTAGGGTCTAGTAGGTTGCTCTTGAAACCAGACTGCTTAGGGTCCAGTAGGTTGTTCTTGAAACCAGACTGCTTAGGGTCTAGTAGGTTGGTAGAATGACCGCTCTTGAAACCAGACTGCTTAGGGTCTAGTAGGTTGGTAGAATGACCGCTCTTGAAACCAGACTGCTTAGGGTCCAGTAGGTTGCTCTTGAAACCAGACTGCTTAGGGTCTAGTAGGTTGCTCTTGAAACTAGACTGCTTAGGGTCCAGTAGGTTGCTCTTGAAACCAGACTGCTTAGGGTCTAGTAGGTTGTTCTTATACAGGAAGTCACAGACTTGCTCTTGAAACCAGACTGCTTAGGGTCCAGTAGGTTGTTCTTAT
>NC_063211.1:1665520-1705520 GCF_017589495.1 Alosa alosa | reverse complement strand
GCTGCGATTGACCTTTTCTAGAAGGTTCCAATCTGCCACATATCTACTGTCATTTCTTGGTTTTCGGGGAATTACCCCCCATAACCTTCTCTGTGCGCTTTCATCCACTCTGCTCTAGGCCAGTTGGGTATGTCAGTGTTATGATTGGGTTTGATATATGAGCGCAGTGTGTGTGGGGGGGTTAGCTCAGAGGGAATGAAGCTGCCACGGGTATCAGATGCAGGCAGCTGTCTGTTCTCAGGGTTTGATTGTGACTGTGCTTGAGGTGAATGTCAGAGTAGAGGTCTGCGGGGGACAGAGAACATTCTGTCCTACTCCTGCCCGCTCCTGCAATAATGTGTCATTTTAGGCCTGCTCTCTGAAACGTTAGGTCCCGCTCCCGCCCGCAAAAGCCCGCAGGATATGCAGGAGGGATATTCAGTTTTGCCTCCTGTCTCACAAAAGGAGCACTTAATTGACACACACAATTGAAAAAGACTGCCAGATGTCTGATTTTAAGTTTCTTGATTCTGAATGTAGGCTACAGTAACACATCTATGCTAGCTGGCATCCGTTCTTTAGAAAGACACTAGCATCTGAAGTAGCCTAGTGGCAAACACAGACACACACACACACACTAACATCTGAAGTAGCCTAGTGGCACACACACACACACTAGCATCTGAAATAGCCTAGTGGCACACACACACACACTAGCATCTGAAGTAGCCTAGTGGCACACACACACACACACACACACACTAGCATCTGAGGTAGCCTAGTGGTGTCCTCTTCCTCTGTCATGTTTTCGATTTCACACACACACACACACACACTAGCATCTAGTAGCCTAGTGGTGTCCTCTTCCTCTGTCATGTTTTCGATTTCACACACACACACACACACACACTAGCATCTAGTAGCCTAGTGGTGTCCTCTTCCTCTCCCTGCTGAAAAAAACAGCTAGAAAGCAGCTTATGCTGGTTTTCTTCCAGCTCTTGCTGGTCTTTGCTGGTGTAGCTGGTTGGGCCACCAGCTGGATATACTGGCGTGACCATCTGAGGAAGCTGGTCATGCTGATGACCAGCCTGTCAAGCTGGTCATGCTGGTTTGCTAGAATGACCAACATAAGCTGGCATGGCCAGTTAAACCAGCACTATAGACCAGCAACACCAGCTAAGCTTGAGGTGGTAAGACAAGCAAAACCAGCTGAATTACCATCATAAGCTGGGAAAACCAGCTGAAGGTATGTTTTCGCAAGAGTTTTGCTGGTCTAGCAGGTCAACCATCATAGGGTGGTCAAACAAGCTGGTTAACAAGCTGGTCAACCAGCAAACCAGCTTTAGCTGGTCAAGCTGTTTTTTTCAGCAGGGCTGTCATGTTTTCGATTTCACACACACACACACACACACACCAACATCTGAAGTAGCCTAGTGGTGTCCTCTTCCTCTGTCATGTTTTCGATTTCGAGTTTCAACAGAGCAGCAGGAGAGAGTTGACCCCACGTCGGCTTAAAAAGAATTGAACCGTAGACTTATTGAACGTCGGCTTAAACGACAACATCCGGCAGTTAGTCCCATTTGTTTTAAGTATATATATATTTGCCTTTAATGATAGGACAGTGGAAAGTGACAGGAAGTGAGTGGGAGAGAGAGCAGGGGGGGGATCTGGAAAGGACCACGGGGCGGGAATCAAACCCGGGTCACTGGCGTACGGTGCAGGTGCCCCAGCCAGTTGCGCCACAGCTGGGGCTATTAGTCCCATGTTTTAGTGCTGCCTTACACAATATCCAGCTCTGTACACTACTTGAATATGTTATTATTATTATATTATTATTAAATTATTTTATTGGATATTTAATATTACACTTGACAATACCAGTGTTTATGCACCTAAGATCATATATAAAAACCACAGCAATGTCTCCAGCCAGATCAGTCAGATGTGTCCAGCCATCAAATGTGATGTCAGATGTGTCCAGCCATCAAATGTGATGTCAGATGTGTCCAGTCATCAAATGTGATGTCAGATGTGTGATGTCAGATGTGTCCATGTGCTGGACGTGAGTGAAATGAAATAACTGGAACCCCGAGTACCTGGTTACTAATCTGGAGTGGAACCGGGTTTATCTGGAGTGGAACCGGGTTTATCTGGAGTGGAAGAGTGGAACCGGGTTTATCTGGAGTGGAAGAGTGGAACCGGGTTTATCTGGAGTGGAACCGGGTTAATCTGGAGTGGAAGAGTGGAACCGGGTTTATCTGGAGTGGAAGAGTGGAACCGGGTTTATCTGGAGTGGAACCGGGTTTATCTGGAGTGGAAGAGTGGAACCGGGTTTATCTGGTGTGGAACGAGTGGAACCGGGTTTATCTGGAGTGGAACCGGGTTTATCTGGAGTGGAAGAGTGGAACCGGGTTTATCTGGAGTGGAACCGGGTTTATCTGGTGTGGAACCGGGTTTATCTGAAGTGGAAGAGTGGAACCGGGTTTATCTGGAGTGGAAGAGTGGAACCGGGTTTATCTGGAGTGGAAGAGTGGAACCGGGTTTATCTGGTGTGGAACCGGGTTTATCTGGAGTGGAAGAGTGGAACCGGGTTTATCTGGAGTGGAAGAGTGGAACTGGGTTTATCTGGAGTGGAGGTCAGTTATATTTGGAGCAGTTCAGCCCAAACATGAAGTGAATCAGTTCCAAGACCTGGTACATCTACAGTGTTGAACACTCCCAGTCTGGTGAAATGCTGCCAGCATGAATGACACTGCACAAAGTTGACCAGTTCTTTCCAGAGAAGAACCATGCTGGATCCATGTTTGCTTCCACAGTGCTCTTACAGAGAAAGTGATATCATATTTTGTGTTGACAAGCTATTTTATGTTCTCGCCCTGGACTGCAACTTAATCCTGTATTGAACAACACTGTGTGTGTGTGTGTGTGTGTGTTTCTGAAAGCATTTCACTGACTTGGATTTGCGCCCCATAGTCCTTTGAGACATAATTTCTGCACTGGTTCTTCCTCTCTTGAGCAAACAGGCTAACATACTTTTTTTACCAAACAAACACAACAAACCCACTTTAGGTTTTCTGTTGACGTGTCACTTTGTGTCTGTATTCTGTGGGCTTTTTTGACATAAACGCTTGCACTCTGGCCATGTTTTCCACACAGTTCCATCATGTGTGGGCTGAAGGCTTTTCAGCAGCACAATGCTGTGTTTTTCCCCAGCGAATGCGCACCTGGTTGACGGGGTTGCTATGGCATCCTCTTCCTGAGGTAGTTGCACGTGGCGCACGGATCAGCCAATCAAAAGGCCCCGCTGTCCACCTTTCTCCCACGCGGCACGCAGCACCTGTGTTCCTGTGTCACTGTGGAAATTTGGTGTGACGCCACCTCTCCTAAGCGGCGATACAAACATCGGTGAACACCCTGTCCTGTCTAAAACACCCTGTCCTGTAATGGCATCGGTGAACACCCTGTCCTGTCTAAAACACCCTGTCCTGTAATGGCATCGGTGAACACCCTGTCCTGTCTAAAACACCCTGTCCTGTCTAAAACACCCTGTCCTGTAATGGCATCGGTGAACACCCTGTCCTGCCTAAAACACCCTGTCCTGTAATGGCATCGGTGAACACCCTGTCCTGTAATGGCATTCTCTAAACCTTCCTTCAGCTCACATTAATCTGAGACCCACAGTCTGGCATCCTAAATCTGCTACCTTTACTACACATGCACACATAAACATCATCAGCTGTGTGTGTTGGTGTTTATGTGCGTGTGTAGTATGTCTGTTTGTGTCTGAGTGTGTGTGTGTGTGTGTCTGTGTGTGTTTTTTTCCTGTTTCTTCAATTTAAACCACTGGTCTATATGCACGCAAGCACCAACTTTGCCATTTAAATCATGCAATGGTAAATCTTATTAACTGTTTTAAACATATACTACACATCATTTATATGGTATACCTACACTGCTCTCTTCTTCTGTGGACCATGCACAGCAGGAGGCAGCCATCCCTAAGCTGCGGAGAGGAAGTAGGAGTTTATTTTATTGCTCCTCACACATCTGGCTGCGTGTGCGTTCCATACGGTCAAGCCAGCTTCTCAGATCCCCATGGGGTGAGTCCAGCCTCATGGCATCAATGCTCTATGTGGGTGAAAAGAACATATGGAATCATTCATCAATCGACTCACCGCTCCGTCTCCCACTCTCTGGGTAATCAAATCAATCCAAGCCCTCAGAGCACAGTACACTATCGCAGCCTAATGTGCGCCTGGAACAATAGAATAGTAACACCCAAAGTGGTCACATACAATCCATCATATGGAGCAAAACCTGATACTCAGTGGCATTTCTGTTCCTCTGATAGCTCTACTCTATATCAGTGCAATGACTGAATACTATAGTCAGTGGTCTGGGCAGTGTGCATGATATGTATAGTTTGTGTTACTCTGTGGAGTTACATGTGCTGAACAATCTGATTCATTCTTAATAAGAATATGGAATATTTCAGTTTGTGCGTTGCACGAACTAGTCAAAGTCTGATTCCACGATGACACATCTTCATAATCTAGAGTATTGGTTACATGACATATCTAATCAAATATACCCGAATACTGTAGGTTATTTCTTTTTAGTCATTTAGTCACAGACTGACACATTTCATGTGCTGCATCCAATATCCTCTCAGCACTCTCCTTTCCCAGATGGTCCAACATGAACACGGTTTCCTCCTCTTCTCCCTCTTTGGAGGAAACCACATCTGACCTGATGACAGAGTTTTACCACTGCTGTCAGTGTCAAGCATTCCAGTGGCTCTGCGGAGCCTTCCCACGCACTCTGGGTGTTCAGAGCGCTTTGGTATTTCTATGGAGAGAGAGAGAGAGAGAGACAGAGAGAGAGAGAGGTTCTCTTATGTTCCTGTTCTTGTAATGAGAGATGTTTCTGGAGAGAGAGAAAGAGAGAGACAGAGAGAGAGAGAGGGGTGCTCTTATGTTCCTGTGGGATCTAGTCTTAATCTAGTGTTTCTGTAGAGAGACCATGCTGGAAATAATACTTTAGCGTGTCATCCTTTAGATTACTGTTTTATCGTCTTTGATCTAGAAATAAATCAAATCAAAGAGTTATAGAGTTATAGATGTTCTTGTGTTATTATAATAAGATGTTTCTGAAGATAGAGAGAGATAGAGAGAGAGAGAGAAAGATCGAGGCCCTCAGGTGAAATATGGACTCTAGTCTTCCTCTAATGTTTCTGTAGAGAGAGAAAGGCGCTCTTACAGTATGCTCCTGCAGTCAGAGAGATGCTCTAGTAGTCTTGAGAGGGACTTTGGGTTTCCTCTAGAAAAAGACATGTCCTGCTGTTGCTACTAAAAGACATGTCCTGCTGTTCCTACTAAAAGAGATGTCCTAGCGTTCCTACTAAGAGAGATGTTCTAGCGTTCCTACTAAGAGAGATGTTTTAGCGTTCCTGAACTGAGAGATGTTCTAGCGTTCCTACTAAGAGAGATGTTCTAGCGTTCCTGAACTGAGAGATGTTCTAGCGTTCCTGAACTGAGAGATGTTCTAGCGTTCCTACTAAGAGAGATGTTCTAGCGTTCCTGAACTGAGAGATGCTCTGAAAGATGCCGTTGGTGTACCCAGAGAGCTCCTCTGGTGTTCCTGTAGTTAGAGAGGTTCTCTGGTGTTCCTGTACTGAGAGATGTTCTAGTGTTCCTAAACTGAGAGAGGTCTTGTGGCGTTCCTGTAGTCAGTGGTCCTGTAGCGTTCCTGTGGCCAGAGAGGCGTGCAGTGGAAAACAAAAGGCCGTTCTCATGCGCATGTCGTCGCCTTCGCACGGCTCTGGCAGAAGAATGAAGCTGTGAAGAAGTGGCGTAAGAGCCGCGGCTGCAGGAAGTGACGTAAGAGCCGCGGCTGCAGAAAGTGACGTAACAGCCGCGGCTGCAGGAAGTGACGTAAGAGCCGCGGCTGCAGAAAGTGACGTAAGAGCCGCGGCTGCAGAAAGTGGCGTGCTGGTGTGAGATCTCCCTTCAGCTGACTGGAATCTCTAAATAATCTGTTTGTCCTGACCAAATGGCAACACAAGGTTTCCCACAGTCACTAAATGGCAGAATGTGTGTGTGCACTGTGAGTTTTTGTGTGTTCAAATATAGTGGTGTGTGTGAGTATATGTTTCTAAGATTATGTGCTTGTGTGATATATTTTACAATATGTGAGGCTGTGTGTGTGAATTTGTATAGGTGTGGGTACTATTTGGGAGTGTGTGTGCGTTTCAGAATGTATGTGTGTTTGTATGAATTTGTAAAACTCTCTCTCTCTCTCTGTGTGTGTGTGTGTGTCAGTCTCTCCATTGCTGTACTTGAAAAAGGAAAAGCAACACGAAACC
Organism: Alosa alosa; assembly: GCF_017589495.1. Lineage (NCBI taxonomy): Eukaryota > Metazoa > Chordata > Actinopteri > Clupeiformes > Clupeidae > Alosa > Alosa alosa. The sequence goes on along the minus strand of NC_063211.1, from coordinate 1,699,177 downwards.
AGAGAGGAAAACGAATTACATATTGATTTTGGCCAGCTTGCTCCATCACTTCTGATTTCTTTTCACACACTCTTTCTGTGTGTGTGTGTGTGTGTGTGTGTGTGTGTGTGTGTGTGTGTTCTGGGTAGGAGGTTGCGGAGCGACCAGAGGCTAGAGGATGCTTGTTTCCTTCTCTCCAAGACTGAGGGGGAAACCTGACAGTCCTGCTGCTGTCCAGGAGGAAATCGCACCTGCGTACCTCTCTCTCTCTCTCCCTCCCCCCCCTCTCTCTCTCCCTCTCTCTATCTCTCTCTCTGTCTCTCTCTCTCTCTCTCTCCCCCCCCCCCCCTCTCCCTCCCCTCTCTCTCTGTCTCTCTCTCTCCCTCTCCCCCCTCTCTCTCTCACTATCTCTCTCTCTGTCTCTCTCTCTCAGTTCAATTCAAAAAGCTTTATTGGCATGACTGAACAAGCAGTAGTAGTAATAATGAGCATGAAACGTTGTACTTAACGATAGTACTTAAAATGACATTCTCAAAATCGCAATTCTTTAATTACGACATGGACACAATGACAAAATGCCATTCTTAAAATCACAAGTTAAGAAGAGAAGTTAAAAATAAAAATATATAATAATAATAATACACTCTAAAAAAGGCTGGGTTGAAAAGAACCCAAACTGGAAAAAAAAACGAACCGGTTCAGGACCGATATGTTGGTGGCGGAACGCATGCAAGAACGAAAACGTTAAACATAGGCCTACCTGAACCATTCGGAATAGAACGTTTGAAAAATAACTTCGTTTTCAAGCCCTGATTGCAACTGGATTGATGAAAGGTCACTTACACCTGTAGGCTACATTGTATTTGGGAAAAGCAAAAGGTATCAGCATAATGTTGTATCAGCATAATTATTTATTTATTTATAAACAAAAACATCTCTGTCCATGCCGTTTTCAACAGCTATCAAAAACAAAGGTCATTTTTGGATGGATGGATTTTTTGTGAATGTTTCTTCTTCTACATAAGATTTTAGTCATCTTTAGTTCATGTAATACTTTATTGTCAATGCACAAATTAAGTAACAGTAGTCTGAAACGAAATGCTGTTTTACATCTAACCAGTGGTGCAAATAACTGACATGTCCAAATGGGCCTTTGATGAAATGCGTCGCTAGACTGTTCATACACATTTTAACGGGCCAAAGTTGAAGAGCTGTTGTCCGTTCAAATGTCGTGCAAATATAGGCTGATTCATGTTCCCTTGCATTGTGTAACTGAGGTCCATGGCTAGTCTGGCTTTTACCAGACCAAGCTCAATCTTTTAAGAAATCAAAAAATAAATAGCGGGCAGATCAGGCTGGGTTCACCCAGCCTAGTCCATAGGCACCCGATATATAAATTTTCCGATTGAGATATCCACGCTCTGGCTATTCTAAATGCAAAAATGCATCAGGGAGTTATGACAAAACTGTAACTAACAAACTAGATCCTAATAGATAGCTGTTAGCTTCCCTAAGCTACAGGTAGGCTTATAAGGTAGGCCTATTTACAACATAAATTGTCAATAGGCTATGCTGGCACACAAATAAAATCTCCTTTGAAAACCAATGGCTTACGCCTTTACAGTATCAAGCCGGACTTAAAAAGTTGTAATAAAATTCACGCAGCTCCATGAGTCAAGGAAAGCGCGAATGAAGTAGCCACTTCTAAATGGGACCCACTACACAGTAGCTTAAGGTGTGTTGCTAAAGCAGCCATAATGAAATGAAGGTGTCATTGTTTGGATACTTCACACACACATGCTTTTTAATTTCACAGACTACAACTACCAAGCTGGAATCAAAGCACATCGATTCCCCTCTCACACCCTGCACGCACTTAAAACAAAATAAACAGGCGTCTCAGTCTCACGCATGTATAGGCAAAACTGTATCAGAGCGGTGTAACGTTGGTCCTCGGAGACGAAACAAAATTTTTCCGTAAAAGTCTAGTGGGGCTACATACCCACCAAATTTCATGTGCCCCGGTGGTTCGGTGTCCCGGGTATCGTTGACCAAAAATTCAGGAAGTAGATGACGGGGGAAAAAAAAAAAAAAAAAAACTTTGACAATCATTATATGAGCGCTACGCTAGCGTTAACCATACGTTAGAATGACATGTGAAAAACACCAAAATTAAGCTGTGCAGTAGCTCGAAACGTGGGAATACCTTATTTTTTTATTGGAAAGTGTCAAAATGAAATCCACTATTATGATCGATCGTAATAATGCTGATTGGTTCAGTTAGGTGTCAATCACTAGTCGCGGGGAGGAACCTTGATTTTTGATTGGGTGAGTGACGTACGGAAACTAGGAGGGTCTGAAATCTCGCACACAGCATACAAAGGCGAGACACAATCATTCAGACCTCAGACGTGCGCACCTCCTCATGGGAACAGGTTAGCTGCAGATACCTTGATTCACTACTGCTTGGTTGTACTTGGTCAGACTTTGTCCATTGTCAGTACTTGAATTAAACCTGGTCAACGGCAGCTCTCTTCAGTCTCCAGTGTCTTCTTGGATCGCGTTCACCAGAGTGCTAGTGATAGTGATTCAGAGTGCTAATTGGAGGTTGATTGGTTTTCTCGTGGGTTCATTTTTCCACGACACTACCCTGAATGATTTAATAAGATGTTGTTTGGCATGATTATTATCGTAAGTTACGTGTGTTGTGAGAGACTACTTCGACTGTGTTGGCTAACATTAGTTGACAAACATTAGCCACAAAGCATATTTAATTAGCATAAAGTTACCAAGTCTGCTAACGTTACCAGCTGCTGGTATGCTAATTGTTTAAGCAATATAGCCTGCAGGGGGGCAGGGGGTGAGAGTGGGGTTGGTCATGGATATTCCCACCGGTGTTGTTCGCCCCGTAGCCACGAGACCGGAGGCCGAGTGGCGCAGGCAACAACAGCCGTGGGAATATCCATGACCAATCCCACGATCACGAGTGCTATATTGCTTTTATACAACAATTCTACCACAAACGAAATAATCTGAAAACACCCCAATATTGTTTAAAAATGTTAATTTCGACATCGTTCTTACGCATCAAAAAATAGTTCCCTTTTCAATAGACAGCGTCTTGGTTGCTAGGTAACCAACATTCCAGATCGCCTCTTTACGGGTATTTGTGGTTTACGTGTCTTCTTGAAAGAAATGTTGAAAGTCGGGCTGAAATCACATTCATATCTAGCTTTGCTGCATGCATGTTACAAGGACACTGGGCCATGTCATGTAAGGGACATGGTACTGCAAAAAAAATACAAGATACAACGAATAGCCTATTTTTTGATTTGTCTGGTGAGTGGTGCTCTAGTTCTGAACCCTGCGAGAAATCCTCTTGTATCCCTGCATCTCCTCTAGGCTACTAATTATGCAGATACCTTGACATCCCTAGTAATATTTCTGCGTGAGAAATGCAAGGTGTGGCGTGTGAACTTGTTGAATTGCGTGTGTCTCACACCCATTGCGTGAGACTTGAGAACCCTGGTGTCAAATCTTCGCATTGTATCGTGGGGTGATTTATTATTAGCTGTGCAAAGTCTGAGTTGAAATGTCCAGGGATATTCCAACTCATGGAACGTCTCTCGGCCAATCAGAAACAAATAAATAGTTCCACAGAACCCAATTGTTGTATAAAGTTTGTTGTAAAAGTTCGTTTTGTTTCTGTTTAGCAGTTCCTACCCAGTGAATACAGAACTATATTTTTATGAATCTGTCTTTTATGAATCTGACATTAAAGGACAAGTTCTGTATTTTACACGTAAAGCCCTGTTTTCAGATAGTTTATGATTAAATAGAACGTTTAAGATTGAAATTTGGACACATGCTGCTGTCCTGAGAATTTTCGGTTTCTGTGGTAGCGCCCCCCCCTCCTCCACAACGCTGCATACACGGGTTTCCCGTTTACCAACAAAACTAGATGCGCGCAGCCTTGAGGCAGAAGACGCTTGGTGGCCGTCCACAACGTTATAAACTTAACCTAAATAGTCGGCTGCTGTAAGCTACAATCGGATTTTTTTGTATACTCCTGTTGTCTCAATGATAATAACATCTCATTTCAGACTATATTTCAAAGTTTGACGTTCATTTGGATTATTAATATAACATCGTATTTTGTCATTTTTGCCGAAGACATGCATTCCGTTAGGGATATTGAACAAATTTAACATTCTCTAACCATCGTGATTTCGAATTGGTGCAGTTTTCAGCACAAAAACTAATTTTATTCTTTTGCTCTTTTGCATTGCTCTATGCTGTTCTATGGTGCTTTCTGCCTCTTGGTTGCGCACGCATGTTTTCGTGACGTTCCATAGAAATCCATGTATAGGTGCACTGGAATAATCCTTCCTAAAACGCATTAAACTTTCATTTACAAAGACGTGAAACTCACCGAGTGGTCAGGAGTGTTCACTGATATGCTCACAAGTGCTTTAAGTGTAAAATACCGAACTTGTCCTTTAACAGTAGCTAATAGGCTATTAGCTGGAATGAATGACACCTGTTAACCTGCTTGAAGCTGAACGAAATTGGCAGGCAGAATATTGATATCACGAAGGGTATATCTCTGGGTGGACTTTTAAAATCCGTCTGGATAAAAATAAATAAATAAAAGCAGATACATACCTTCCGAAATCACCTGATTTCCATTGCATGTTGACAGCTGCTGGACTGGACGGTTGAAAGAATATGCCTGCCTGACGATTTTTTTTTCTCGACCATAAATAACTATGCAGCTGTGTTGAAGTCACCCTGGTGCTGGGTAGTGTACTCCACGTCAAGTGGGGGACAGGTGGGAGCACAGCCCTAAACTATCAACCCAGCAGTGATAAACTATCAACCCAGCAAGCTGGGTTACAGAAATGACCCAATATGAGTAAAAACAACCAAACAAAATGACCCAACAGCCTCAACCCAGCGTTGAAAAAATAACCCAGCATTTTTTAGAGTGTAATAATAATAATAATAATAATAAATAATAATGAAAACAGGGTTAATTATTGAGAACTATTGATAATTATATGAAGTTCTCTCTTAAAATGTGGCAATGTGTCTCACTTCAGAGGTAAGTGTACCTCTCCCTCTCTCTCTCTTCTGAGGTATAATGATGACCCCCTTCTGAGGTAAACGTATGACCCCCTCTCTCTCTTTATGAGGTAAACGTGATGACCCCCTCTTATGAGGTAAACGTGATGACCCCCCCCCTCTCTTCTGAGGTAAACGTATGACCCCCCCCTCCTGAGGTAAACTCTCCGTCCACTGCTCTCTTTCTCTCTCTGACTCCTGAGGTAAACATATGATCCCTCTGTCTTTCTCTCTCCCTCACTCCTGAGGTAAGCGTATGATCCACCCATCATCCGTCACATTTACACAACGGCTCTAAAACTGCTTGTGAGTCACAAAGCAAACACAGGGTGGTTAAGATACTCCCACACTGAGACACACACGCTGGTGCGTTGGACAAATACGGAGACAGAAATTACTCTACACACGTACAAAAACACATGTGTAACCAAGAACAAGAGCAAACATTCTTAATCTCTCTGTCTGTCTTTCTTTCTCTCTCTCTCACACACACACACACACACATACACACTTACACGCACACACACATGCACACATACAGTATATACACACACACACATACATACACTTCAAAACTGGAATGTCAAATATTTAAAGGAACTCCCTCCGCCTCCTCCATTCATTGAGCCCATAATTAATGTAATAATACACATTTTCCAGTGACGCCACAAAAGGCCGGTGTGTCAGCGCAGTGTTTACGATGGCCCCCAGGGGGCCTCCTGAAAGCAGTAGCAAACAGCCCCTCGCCCACAGAGCCCCTGCATACACACACGCACACACAAACACGCACGCACGCACGCACACACACAAACACGCGCACACACACGCACACACACACACACGCACGCACACACAAACACGCACGCACACACACACACACACAACACGCACGCACACACACACACACACGCACGCACACACACAAACACGCACGCACACACACAACACACACACACACACACACACACACACGCACGCACAAACACGCACGCACGCACACACAAACACGCACGCACGCACACACACACACAAACACATACATGCACGCATGCACATACACACATACATACACGCACACACACAAACACACACATACACACACACACACACACAAGAAAAAAGCACAGTGTGCACACTGCACCAGGTAGGCATCAGCTGCACATGCTCAGGTTTAGCCGAAGTTGAGCAACGCTCTGTTGCCCTGTCCCTGCAGACAGCTCGTAATCAGCCTCATGCTCGGGCTTTGTCAGCTGTCTGATGGCTGAGCCTGCAGACGCTGTGGGAAAGGAAGACGCTGCTGCGGTGTGTGTGTGTGTGTGTGATGGAGTGGGACGCGAAGGTTGTTGAAGGTTGCGGAGTTGACAAGAATGTGGACACCCGTCTCCTGTCTGAGACCGTAAGATCCTTTTGTCTACAGCTCGGCGCAGATAGACAATACTGTACCTCCGCCTTCTCCAAAGAATAGGCAGCAGAGAGAGAGCCAAGTGAGCTGAGCTAGGGTGAGAAACTAGCATTCTTGTGTGTGTGTGTGTATGTGACTGTCAAATAGTTGCTCTGCAAGGCACTTTTTTCAGCACCTCTCTCCTTGCCAAATACACAGCCAGTCACCTCAAATGGTGATCATCTCCCCCCTGACCCTTTCTCCTCCCACACCTTTAAAAACATTTGCACAATGTTCTAGAGAACATCCTTTCTCTCTCTCCCTCCATCACGACACTCATAACTTCATGTCCTTTCATGCACAGCTATCAGTGATGGCCCACACAGCCCTATGAGTCATGCAATGTTGTAAAATAAAAACACACACCTTCAAAATCAATCACACAGGCCTTTGAACTGCGGCCTGCGATGGGCCAATAACACGTAGGGCATAATTATTCGGTGGGTGTGAGATGAACGAAATTCCAGGTGAGACTCTTGAGTCGAACAGTGATGTGATGTGGCTCGGCCCCCACAGTCTCTCCTGAAACATGTTGGCCTGGTAACTTTCCCACACCTCTGTGTGTGTGTGTGTGTCTATGTGTGTGCGTGCGTGCGTGTGTGTGTGTGTGCATGTGTTTTGATGTTTTTGATGTACTTGTATATATATACACAACCCCATTTCCAAGTTGGGACACTGTGTAAAATGTAAATAAAAACAGAATGTGATAATCAGCAAAGTACGTAATCCCATATTTAGTTGCAAAAGGAACATATCAAATATAAACTGACAAACAATACATGAAAAACATACGCTCATTTTGATTTTTAATATTTCCCTAATAAGGGTGGGACAGGAACACAAATTGGAACATATAACACCGAATTAGCACTGACACCATAATTGGGTATTAAAAGATCATCCCAGAGAAGCCTCTACCAAACGGTTAAGTTGACCAATAATGGTATCAGAATTTAGCATTGCACTATCTAACTAAACACTATATCTCAATAATGCCTTTAATGCGTCCCACCCTAAATTTACTTCATGGGCGTAAATTTAGGGTGGGACGCTAAGGACTAGTCCTAATCAAAATTAAGATGACAAAATTGTCCCCACCAATATTTTAGCGAACGTATTTGTGCTGCTGATCCTTCCGACAGCCAGCACTACAGTACAAGAAACGTCATTGATTGGCTGAAAAGCAGTGAGGTCGCAAAAACAATGACTTCAGACTTGACTTACGACTCCACTCAAAAGACTTCAGACTTGACGGACTCGAGCTTCGAGACTCCTGAACAAGCTGTATTTCATGCAATTATTGCTTTTTTAATCTAAATTTATTCATGTATTTCTATTTTATTTTACTGCTACATATACTTTGTGAAACGTATAACGAGCGGCATGGCCCCTTTGCCATAATGTGCAACGTAACGCATGTGCGCACACTCACAGATATACTGTATAAAAAAATGCATTGACCATGGCGACAAGAAGTCCTCCCGGAGTTGTGCCTTTTATCATTATTTTCGGTTACAATAACTTCATGCACAGAGGAAATAAGCGAACAGCGACATGCAAGGTGTGTGGCACCAGGATAAATTAAGCCTATTCAACAACATTTATGAGGCATCTTAAACGCACCCAGATAGGTCACTTAGGCCTAGCATATACCGTCACAGGTGACAAGCTAACCATCGCAGTGGACAAAAATACATCAGAATATATTTCAAAATAAAATACCTAATAGGCCTACCCTCATTTTTAATGTATCAAAATAAAATACTGTATTTTTGTATTTAGAAAATACTCAAAATACTTTTTTCAAGGAAGTATGGAAGCACTGCAAAAAAGCTTTTTTATCCAAACATTTAGCCTATTAAAGGAACACCAGGCAACGTTTTCGTGTTAATTAATCATCTTCGTAAGTCGGTATATGGTTAAATGACTCTTTACGGGGCGAATGAAGGCTCTCTCACCCGCCCCTACTGCCTGTAGGAAGAATATCCCACTTGCAAGTTCGGTGTATCCTACCCGCCGACCGAAGCAGGATCAGTTTACAGCACAGAGGCAGGCTAACAAAACGCTAGAGATTGTTGCAAACGGTGTATAATGGCAGAGCCGGGCGAAGAAGCAGCGAAAACCCTTGACGGAAGACGCAAAGAAAAGGAAAAGAGCTTCAGACCGAGCGAGGGCGAGTTTCGTAGAGAAAAAGCATCAGGCTTGCCTGGTGTCCCTTTAAAACTATATAGTAAAAAACAATACAATTTGGCCCCTGTCATACCAAATAGTTACCGTATGCAAGTTCATGATCAGAATTAAGAATAATTCAAGAATTTACATTTACATTTTATTATTATTATTATTATTATTATTATTATTATTATTATTATAACCTTTATTTAACCAGGTTAGTCTCATTGAGATATAACATCTCTTTTTCAAGAGAGACCTGGCCAAGATAGCAGAACAAATAGTTACACATCACAATCACAAAACAAACACAAAAGAGGCAAGACAACTCAAGTGCATTCCAGATTAAATAAAAGTACCATTAATTAAAACATTTGCACTGGATTGACTCATGTTCTATGGCTTTAACAACACCTTTAAAATCATTTAAGGAAATTAAACACTGTAGTTTGAGTGTTTTCTGTAGTTCATTCCAAGCAGAAGGTGCAGCAAACATGAAAGCCTTCTTGAACAACTCTGTCCGGGCTTGAGGTACATTCAATAAAATGGTGTTCTGAGACCTTAAGGCATAAGTATTCTGTGTAAAAGAAAGAAATTCAGATATGTAACATGGAAGCCTGCCTATAATGCCCTTATATATGAAGATATAGAGGTGAGTAAGTCGGCGATTTGACAGAGAGGGCAAATTCACTGTGGAGTAAAGTTTACAGTGATGAGTTAGGGGTCTGCAATTTGAAATGAACCTTAAAGCTCCATGATACACAGCATCCAACATCTGAAGACACTTTAATGCGGCATTCATGTACAACAGATCACCATAATCAATAATGGGAAGAAATGTGGCATCGACTAGCCTTTTTCTGGCAGTAAAAGTAAAACAAGATTTGTTCCTAAAGAAAAAACCTAGCTTGAATTTCAACTTTTTCACTGAGTTCTGTATATGAAGCTTAAAAGAAAGGTGGTCATCAATTAAAAATCCTAAGTATTTATAAGATGAAACTATCTCAATTATTTTACCCTGATTGGTAACAATATTCAGGTCTAACTTATTTTTCCTTGAGTTTGAAAAGACCATTACTTTGACCATAAAGACCATAACTACATTTAGCTGATGCTTATCCCATACGACCTACTGGTTAGCGCTTCGGACTTGTAACCGGAGGGTTGTCGGTTCGAACGCCGACCAGTAGGCACAGCTGAAGTGCCCTTGAGCAAGGCACCTAACCCATCACTGTTCCCCGAGCGCTGCTGTTATTGCAGGCAGCTCACTGCGCCAGGATAAGTGTGTGTTCACTGTGTGCTGAGTATGTTTCACTAATTCACGGATTGGGATAAATGCAGAGATTACATTTTCGGGATCAAAAGAGTATATATACTTATACTTAATTAATTAACCACATTAATCAATAGGCCAAAATCATAATTATGTATCTGTGCCGAACCTCCATCCTCAAGTATGCAGCTAATAAGGAAATACAGTAGAATTGTTATTTAATTCAACAAGGTGAACTTCTCCCCACTGTGGAATGCAGATAAGTATGCTACAAAGAAGGGAATTCAAACACACTCAACACCTTACCATCTACACTGTAAAAAATAACACTACATCTTACTGCAGTAACACAAGTATACTTTACTTACTATAGGCTGACCTAGTGTTCTTACTAGAGTAACATTAGTAATGTGCCGAACTTGCAACAATGGGGTCTAAAACTTGAGATACACGAGTAAGCTTCACAACTCAGACCTGAGTAAACTGGACTCACGCAGTGCACACGCCACACAGATGCAGAGGGAGCATTCTGGATTCCACAGCCAACGGTCGGCAGTGTTACGGTGTGGCTGACTTTTGGGATGGGAGTGTAACAGCTTCACCAGTGACTTGCTCTGTCCGGTAAGTTTACAGTATTTATTAATGTGTCAAATGTTTACAGTATAGGTTGAACTAACAGCATTTGTGCAAAACTGTACATTCGGTTTCATTAACAACTGGGGTAATGTTAAGTTCAACTTGCTAAGTGGTTTATATATCGCTTAGCTGCTAACAGTTTGCAGCTAACTGATAGCAGCTATGCGAAGTTAACACCAAAGATCTTTGTTAACACTGCCTCAGACCATGCTGAGCATTTTATATTTTTTGTTATCGACGTTATGAGGAAGTGGTGGCGCCTGGGGTCTAAAACTAGGCTGTATAAATTTGCCAATAGCAGTTGTCTTCATGAGCTCTCTTAATGAAGTTTAGTTCTAACGTTAGCCATTTCTCATGAGAAACGCTTTGCTAGCATGCTAAGTTGATTCAAAACGTGTAAAGATTAAACTGTGTATGGTTTACGCCGATATTCCTACTGTATTGATAAAACAATTAGGATAATTGACTCATAACCTTACTGACTGAGAAAGCCATGGTCTTTTATCTAAAATCTTTCGTTGTGATTTAGCAAGAGGACTTAGGTTGCAGTGTGTGGAATTTGAACGAATGTGCTGTTATTGAGGTGCAAAATGGCATCATATAATTCCAACGTATGATTGACATTTTAAATTCTATTGTGATAAATGTACTAGGCCTGAAGCAATAGAGAAAATTAAGTTGCCAAATCATAATATTTTTAGCTTAACAGTATTAATTAGGTCTCTGGAGAAATAATTTAAATTAACATTTAATGTGATAAACTTAATCAGCTGTTTTAGTTAAACATGGCCAATAGATGCATATTGATAATAATTTTGCCCTCTTTTTCTTTTGCAGTTGGAAAACTGAAAATGCAGAGCAATGAACTGGACATGTAAGTTGTGCTTGTTTGGATGTGAAGTCAGAGGTCAGTTGCTCAAACACTACTGATTGAAACATGGAGGTTACACCAGAATACTGACCGAAAAAACTGCAGAGGGTGGTGAAAACTGGCCAACGATCACCGGGTTCCTCACTCCCCACCATCAAGGCCATCCAGGGCAAGTGATGCTTGCGTAAAGCGCCAGCATCATCAAAGACTGTTCTCACCTCAACCACAGACTGTTCACCCCACTCCCTCTGGGAGGCGCTACAGGTCTCTCTGCACCCAAACCAGCAGGTTCAGAGGAAGCTCCTTCCCCGCGGCTGTCACCCTACTGAACTCTAGCTGTGCATCCCGTGACAACCAACCAACTAAGCCCCCCGCCCGATGCCTCCTTGCCTGTGCCTGTTGAGGTGTCCACCATGACCACGGAAACCTTGACGGGGGACACCCACCCCCCGTGGACAATTGCACTACCCTATCCCACCCATAGTGTTCTATTTATTTACAAATGTACATACTGTAATTACACATATATAGCCATTCCATTTTCTACTGCTCTTCATACTATTCATCCTGCACATACACGTATTCTTACTACTGTTATAATGTTACTGTTTCTGCACTACAGTACTGTTACCACACTGCACATAGCTGTATACTGTACATATATGTCTATATGGTTCATACCAAATATATCCATATTTATTCTGCTAATACACTGCACATATTTATACCTAATTTATATTACTCTAAACCACCTTCTGTAAACCAACTGTATACTACTGTTTACACCGCATATTTCTTATCCTGTCTATGCACCACCTGTCTTTGTATATCACATTGCATTTTTCTGCTTTTTTTGCACTTCTAGTTAGATGCAAACTGCATTTTGTTGTCTTTGTAGTTGTACTCTGCAAAATGACAATAAAGTTATCTAATCTAATAGTGCCAACTATTTGTGTATATTCTGCAAGTAAACTTTACTATCCAACATAAAGTACCCTTTACAACTCAAAGTAAGGGTAACTCATTTAACAGTAGTAAATACAACTTTGATTCAAGTAAGCTTTACTTGAGGGCATGAAGTAAACTTTACTAGTTGGAAGTAAGTAACCAGAACTTTAAAGTCTTAAGTAAGGATAACTTCTTCTAAGTAAGCATTACTTGTAGACATCAAGTAAACATAACTTGAAAGAGAAACGTTTTGTTTACTTAACTTATTTAAGGCAACGAGTTTCCACCCTTTTTTCAAGTAACCATTACTTATTATTTTTTACAGTGTATTGATGTCATTGTTGTTCATTGAGATATCTGACATTTTTTTCTGTTAAAGATCGGCATGGAGCCAATAGGACATTGTTGCCTTTGTCGGTGTCCTTATGTGAAGTTGCACAGGTAAACTTGCTCATCTTTACTTGCGTACGACTTCACACCAGTGCTTCAGGTCAGCCGTGGCCTACTGGTTAGCGCTTCGGACTTGTAACCTGGGTTGCCGGTTCGAACCCCGACCAGTAGGCACAGCTGAAGTGCCCTTGAGCAAGGCACCTAACCCCTCACTGTTCCCCCAGTGCCGCTGTTGTTGCAGGCAGCTCACTGCGCCGGGATTAGTGTGTGCTTCACCTCACTGTGTGTTCACTGTGTGCTGAGTGTGTTTCACTAATTCACGGATTGGGATAAATGCAGAGACCAAATTTCCCTCACGGGATCAAAAGAGTATATACTTATACTTACTTATACTTCAGACCAGAGCTGATGCTTCAGCAATAGCCGTCACTGAAAAGCTGGGAGTGTCGTTGAACACAGCTGTTCTCACATTAGCTGATTGCGGTAAACATAAACCATTGTTGCCTAATTATCAATTATTCATTACACCTGTGTGTAGTATCTACCATTTTAGTGTTTTTCACATATAGTATTTTGCAGTAATTTTAAAATGCAAAAATCCACACCAATAAAGTATTTTGATACTAAATACAGAGCCATTTCCTTCAACTCAATAAAATACAAATGACACAAATACTATTTTGTATTTGAAATACATATTACATGTTTGAGAACAGGCAGATTACATCCTTATAGTTGGCCATATGATGACATACTTAGGTTAATACAGTATTTCACCAGTTAGGGCACCAAAATGGCCAGCAGTGGCACTGTGTAGCCTATCTTGACATGTCTTTAAGTTTTGAGTTAAAATATACAGGTAGTTGATTTTAATGAGTAGGCCTAAGCCTAAAGTTACAGCATTTCTATCACAATTGACCAGACTTCGACCTTTGGTCTGCTTTTAACAAAATTCTGGCAATGATTGTTCCTTGTATTGCATCATGAGACATCACTGCGCCTATTGCATTCTACTGTTGTTAGCCTTAAGCCTAGCTTAGTCATTATGTTAGAAGTGCAATGAGCTGCATTGAGCATAATAAACTGCATTTAGAATTCCAAATCCATATTTCTAGATATTTTGGTAAAAGTAACTTAAAAGTAGGCTAATACAATAGTTGTGTAATTCCTTACAATTCAGATACAGTAATATTATAATGGAAAAAATTACTTTGAAATGACAGTAATGAGTAATAGGCCTACATTACGATTTTGAAGTAACTTGCCCAACACTGATGATAACCACTTTCTATGTGTGTATGTGTGTGTGTGTGTGGAGGGTCAATCAAATTCCAGGCCTTTTCACACAGAGATCACGCTAAATTTGCGGGAAGAGGGGACGTCTTTTTGCCGTCTTTTTGTGTCTGAAAGCGAGGTGAAAATTTGCCGGCCAGCTGATCTGTTCACATGATGCGGCATTTTGGGGAGCCAGGAGGCAGGATCAGCTATAGTAAATTAAATGTTGACGTGCAAAAGAGGGCGTGTAGAGTGATAGTCGTAGCAGGCCTTATGTCCGTGGGCCTTTAGATACAGCAGGTGTGTGATTTCAAAAACCCTGGCGGGAGAACCGACTGCACTTTGGTCAGCTTGCATTTGCTTTGCTGTTGCTGTTAGAATGTTAAATTCTTGCGATAGATCTCTTCAGACAATAAAACGTAAATGTACTGTGCATACAATTTATTCATGAAATCAATAAATATTACAACAATAAAAATAGCTTGTGTAGCCTACTGTCTTAATTGAAACATGCTTCGCGCACAAATGATAGCCTAGGGCAAAGAGAATGGACATCTCAACATAAGGATACATTAGAAGATGATGATTAGTGTAAACTTTGTCACACGACGTGATAAGCAGTTCTTTAAAAACGCAACGTTCCATTCAGTCTAAATCATTCAAGCGTAGGCCTAGTGCTCGTCATGAAAAGAAAACAGCAGCTTAATATTTTTCAGGTGTTTAACAGTAGGCCTAGGCGCACTGTTAGCAGTTATGCCGAAGGCAGTGAGATTATTAGACATTGCATCCTGTCACTCAACATCGCAGTTCGGGTTGATAAGATTCAGTTAATGCGAGGATCGTCTCAAAGTTTGGGACAACCAAACAGCAGAGTAGGCAAAACAAATCCTAATTGTTAGGTTATAGCTGTCTTTTCTCTAGGCCTGGGCCTATCGGAAATCGCGACATAAGCACATTGGTTTCTTTTTTCTTTTCTTTCTTGTTCGCGTGTTGGGTAGTGAAGCGATAATGCATTTAAAGCAGAGTAGGGCCTATCATGTGAGCCAGATAATGCATTTAAAGCAGAGTAGGGCCTATCATGTGAGCCAGATAATGCATTTAAAGCAGAGTAGGGCCTATCATGTGAGCCAGATAGTAGGGGCAGAGTAGGGGCAGAGTAGGGCCTATCATGTGAGCCAGATAGTAGGGGCAGAGTAGGGGCAGAGTAGGGCCTATCATGTGAGCCAGAGCCGATACTCTTATTTCTGTTCCACCCAAATTTGCTGAACTGCTTGCGAAGTAGTTTTCATCACAGACATCACATGTATCACACAAAAGAGCTTTTTCTCAGCCTATTCATCACAGACACATGTACCACACAAAAGAGCTTTTTCTCAGCCTATTCGTCACAGACACATGTACCACACAAAAGAGCTTTTTCTCAGCCTATTCATCACAGACACATGTACCACACAAAAGAGCTTTTTCTCAGCCTATTCATCACAGACACATGTACCACACAAAAGAGCTTTTTCTCAGCCTATTCATCACAGACATCACATGTATCACACAAAAGAGCTTTTTCTCAGCCTATTCATCACAGACATCACATGTATCACACAAAAGAGCTTTTTTCTCAGCCTATTCATCACAGACACATGTACCACACAAAAAGAGCTTTTTTTCTCAGCCTATTCATCACAGACACATGTACCACACAAAAAAGAGCTTTTTCTCAGCCTATTCATCACAGACACATGTACCACACAAAAGAGCTTTTTCTCAGCCTATTCATCACAGACACATGTACCACACAAAAGAGCTTTTTCTCAGCCTATTCATCACAGACACATGTATCACACAAAAGAGCTTTTTCTCAGCCTATTCATCACAGACACATGTACCACACAAAAGAGCTTTTTCTCAGCCTATTCATCACAGACACATGTACCACACAAAAGAGCTTTTTCTCAGCCTATTCATCACAGACACATGTACCACACAAAAGAGCTTTTTCTCAGCCTATTCATCACAGACACATGTATCACACAAAAGAGCTTTTTCTCAGCCTATTCATCACAGACACATGTATCACACAAAAGAGCTTTTTCTCAGCCTTTAAACGATGTTAGTGGTTAGTTCTTGTGGTAAACGGTTCGCGAGAAAAGTAGCCTAACTTTATTTAATCATATTTTTTGCGCCCGTCTCCCTACCCATTCATCTTGGTGGAATACTTCGCGAACTTTCCCTCAACACATGACAAACCATATATCAGAATAAACAGCAGACCTTACCGAACATAAAGGTGTAAAGCATTCCCCTGCACAGTTAGCCATTCCAGAGTAATCCGGTTTTAAATTTGCAGCGATGTCTTTATGCATGTCTCCAACTTTGCGGTTCCTAATGTGTTTAAATTGTTCAATAAGTCTACATGATTTTATAACAGACCAAATACAAAATAAATGTTACAAATATCGCCTAGATATCTGTAAGCATTACAATCAGAGGATATACATATGGGCAGACAGACGCTCATGAGTTCATGCTTTGTTTTATCGCTGGATTTTAAGCCTATTATAGCAACTGATTGCATTCCAAGCTACAGACACCTCTAGCAGGCATTGACTGGAGACTTTGTGAATTTATAGATTGACATAATGTGCTGTCTCTGCTATTGCTGCTTTTGATCAGTTAGATTTATTTGCAATCTCATGTGGTGGGCTGGACTTGGCATTGAAATGCCCGTCCAGATTCCCCTTTCCGCCTTGACCTATTCACACTGGTGGCGGAACGAAAAAACTCGGCAAAATGTCTAGGGGGCTTGGTAGTAAATTTGGCGAGACACTTTGTCCCGCCGTTCCGCCTCGGTCTATGTGAAAGGGACAGTCGTTCCGCGGTTCTGGTACATAAAATCACGGTGATTTTGCCAGTGTGAAAGGGCCTAATGATCTCACAAATCACACAAACCAAATCAAATTTTAAAAAATTACAAAAGTATCGAGATTCTTCACTTAGTATTGGTATTGAAACAACTAGATGTACCGCAGTGCGGTACAAAATATGACCGCCGGCCAGTCCAGCACAGTTTTTCCACAAAAATAAATCACGCTGAAAGGCCTATATGATTCTAACTGTCTCACTAAATTGCATTATCCACACTAAATTCTCACTGGTATCTGCTAGACAACAAGTACCAAAACATGATTAGTTCATAGATTTCACATGTAAAATTCATTTTATACAACCCCACCCCCATCTTGCCTGTTCATAATTCTGATAAATTCTTGTGTGCATGTGTGTGTGTACATGTTTATGTTTGTGTGTGTGTGTGTATGTGTGTGTGTGTGTGCCTGTGTGTGTGCCTGCGTATGTGCCTGTGTTTGTGCATGTGCATGCATGCGTACATATGTCTGCTGTGTGAGTATGTGTCATACGTATGATTACTGTGAATGTATGTGTGTGTGTGTGTGTGTATCTGTTTATGCACATGTGTGCACATGGAATGGGTTAAGATGACCCCTGGAGGCAAACATACGGAAAAAATTGGTCATCCTAGGCCCTACGGTGCTCAAGATATTCACAGAAAACTTTGTCTGCCCTACCCTCCTTTCGGGGGGTCCAGTCCAGCGGGGGGGCTACAGATCAAAACGAAAAATGATGGTTCCATGCTATCCATGTGGGGTTACATGCCCACCAAGTTTCGTGTACCCCGGTCTTTCAGTGTCCCGGGAATCCTTGTTGGTGTACGGTCACATAATATATATATATATATAGATTATTTTATTGTAAGGCCCTCCATGAACGAAAGTTCACAAAACTTGGCATGCATTTGGAGGGTGTCATAATGATCCTACACTTTCAATTTCGTGCAGTTTTGACCATGTCAGCCAGAGATATTGTGATGAAAACACCTAATTTTTGCTTTTTTAATTTTTAACTAGGTGGCGCTATACATGAAATAAGTGGTAATGGGATGGCTTGACATGTCCCCTTAAGACCAACATACAAAAAAAAGGTGGACCTCCTAGGCCCTACGGTTCTCGAGATATTCACAGTAAACTGTCTCCGGCCACCTACAGGCCAGTTGGTGTATAGTAACATAAATTAATTTATTGTGTGGCCCCCCATGAGCGGAATTCCACGAAACTTGGCATGCATTCGTGTCATAATGATCCTACACTTCCAATTTCGTGCAGTTTTGACTATGTTAGGTCACAGATACCTGCAATTACAACACCTCATTTTTACTTTTTTGTGTTTAACTAGGTGGCACTATACATGAAATGAGTGGTTATGGAATGGGTTGACATAGCCCCTTGAGATCAACATACAAAAAAAAATGGTCCTCCTAAACCCTACAGTTCTCGAGATATTTACAGAAAACTGTGTCTGCCCTACCCTCCTTTCGGGGGGTCCAGTCCAGCGGGGGGGCTACTGATCAAAACGAAAAACGATGGTTCCATGCTATCCATGTGGGGTTACATGCCCACCAAGTTTCGTGTACCCCGGTCTTAGAGTGTCCCGGGAATCCTTGACGAAAATTTGGACATGCGAAAAAAAAAAAAAAAAAAATTGACTAAACCTATATGACCGCTGCTTCGCTGCGCGGCGGTCATAATAATGTTGGTATTGTGACAACAGGAGTTGGGGATGTGTCCCCACCAAAGCTGAGACCAAACCTACGCCCTTGGTTTACTTGGACTTGATGTAGGACTGATGTGAATTTGGAGGTCAAAGGTCAAAATTCAAAGTCACTTTATGTAAACATATGTCCCATGCCCGTGAATGAGGTATCTCAAGAACGCCTTAAGGTGCATGCTTTAAATTTAGTACGAATGTTCAAGTAGACACAAAGATGATCTGATAAGATTTTAGTGGTAAAAGCAGAGACTTTTAAAGGGACACCAGGCAAGCCTGATGCTTTTTCTCTACGAAACTCCCCCTCGCTCGGTCTGAAGCTCTTTTTCTTTTCTATGCATCTTCCGTCAAGGGTTTTCGCTGCTTCTTCGCTGGCTCTGCCATTATACACACGTTTGCAACAATCTCTAGCGTTTCGTTAGCCTGCCTCTGTGCTGTAAACTGATCCTGCTTCGGTCGGCGGGTAGGATGCACCGAACTTGCAAGTGGGATATTCTTCCTACAGGCAGTAGGGGCGGGCGAGAGAGCCTTCATTCGCCCCTTAATGAGTCATTTAACCATATACCGACTTACGAAGATGATTAATTAACACGAAAACGTTGCCTGGTGTCCCTTTAATGAGGAGTCACAGCACTCAAAAAATCCTCCATAGAAATGCATGGGGTTAGTTTGTAACAGTTGTCTACACATATCACGCCCCTTCCGCGACAAAAAAGTCAACATGTGAATACATTGTGCCAATTATGTTGTGTGTTGTGAATACATTGTGCCAATCATGTGTTGTGATCATTTGTGTGAATGCTGTTAGATTTTAGTGGTTTTCTGTATGTCATTCTTTTGGTTCTTTGTTTAATACTGCAGAAACTGTGGGGACAGGACGTTTATTGTAAGTAGACAGAATGTTGTCACTTTACAATAGCAAATGGTGTACCTAACTAATTGTTCCCCCACAAGAGACATCTTAATTGAATAAGGCTATATCACTACCCGTTCTCCCCCCCACCCCACCCCTCCAATTTGACCCCAGACGTGAATGTATATTCTGGTATTATAATTAGCCAGGAATTTCCTAGTTCTTTGCTTCAGTTCATTACCTTGGCTTCACCTTCACCTTCACCTTGTGCGTACAACAGGGCTACCAGAACTCTGTTGTTACATCCAGAATAAAGAACTATTCTTCGCAAGCCAGCCTCAAGTTTTACCTGCTCTTAACTACACTGGAATCTACTCGGTCAACTGTGTCTCCATTTGGAATTAAGGAGACAATTTTAATAGCATTCTTCTAGCCTAGAAATCTAGACGCGCCCCTAGCGGCAGCAAATTACATTGCTGCCAGGGCTAGTCTAGCAACTCTTCCTTGGCTTGTGAGCTCCAGAAATCGAAACTTAATCAGGCCATTGAAATCGTGTATGTATAGAGTCGTTAGGTGGGCTTAACATAATGATTGATGGCAGAGTTGCAACGGTTTGGCTTGAATTCCCTGCTACTTGAAAACAAATAAGATGGATGTTGCTGCTGGCGAACAGTGTGACACGAGTTAAGCTTTTATTATGTTGGCAAACGTTTGAACCAGCCAACTAGCTCCGCTGGTGGGAAACGATGGGACTCATAAGCTGCCGCTGTCCCATTAAGTGCAGAGGGAATTTGAAAGACAACTGATTATCCCGCCCCTCGGACTGAGCACTGCGAATGGTGAGTGCCCAGACCCTACATTTTAATGTGGGTCTGGCTCGACAGGCATGGGCGGATTATGAACTTTCGGGCCCCTGGGCCCAGATGTATTAAGGGCCCCCCACTTATTGTCGTATATGTGGGAGGGGGGGTTTGGGGGTCCTCCCCAAGAAAAATTGTAATTTGTTTTATGTGATTTCCTGTATTCTGGCGCATTTTGGGGAAGGCCAATACTAAATTCAATCAGATTCATAGCCTACATCCTGATTTGTGTATATTGAGGCAATGATTCCATGCAAAGGCTTGGGCTTCAGGGCCCCCTGACCCCCTGGGCCCGGTAGGCCCGTGCAGTAATCCATCCCTCGCCAGGCTAGCATTCTTCAGTATATCTCAATAATGGATCTACTATATATATATATATATATATATATATATATATATATACGTATGTTTTCATGCACTGGTAATTTTGGAATTTGGAATTGCATTTAGTTGCTTAAATTAGCATTTTTGGGATATTAGACAGACAACTATTGAAGTTAACCTCAAATTTCTATAATGTTACTTTTTTAACAATATTGTGTGGGAAAATATTGTTGTACTTTGAAAGTATATGTGGTTACAAATGTGTTTACCTAATTCATGAACGCTTATGTCTTTCAACCATGCATATAGAAATGATGAGGCCTAAAACATTGTAAGTTGTAAATTGTAATTTTTTTCTGCTTAATATGTAGAAACTGAGTTTGAAATGGCTGCATGAGGTTATATTAAAGTCAGTTTGGTTTTTAAAAAAATATGATGGGTCAAAATGTGCTCTATCAAACGGCGACCTACAAAACTTCGGCCTGACTCAGCCCACTTTGTTCGTTTGACTTCGTTCTGGCCACAGTGTGCATTCACTATCGGCAAAACAACATGTTGTCAAAATATGTATTTTTCAGGGAAGAATATTTCAGAACAATGCAAAACTGCATCCTGCACATATCACAACAGGATGGCTCCATAGTAGAAGAGTCCAGGTGCTAAATTCTGGTCTGCCTACAGTCCAGATCTCTCCCATTTGGTGCATCATTGAACGAAAAAAACCCAGCCTGCTGAGCAGCTGAAATCCTTTATCATGCAAGAATGGGACACAACTCCAGCAACTGGTCAACTCAGCTCCTCAGTGTTGAGAGAATGGGACAAAACTCCAGCAACTGGTCAACTCAGCTCCTCAGTGTTGAAAGAATGATGTTAAATGAAGAGGTGATGCAATACAGTGATAAACAGGCGTCTGTCCCAACTTTTCTGAGACATGTGGCTGGCAGCTGGCAATTCAAAATGCTTAATATTTTACAATAAACTGTACATTCCTCTGTTTCAACAACTGCTATGTCTTTGCACTATTCTCTGGTTTGGATTTTTTGCAAATCATAGCATTCTGTTCTTTTTTACATTTTACACTTTACACAGCATCCCAACTATTTTGGAAATGTATTTGTGTGTGTGAGATATATATATATATATATATGTGTGTGTGTGTGTGTGTGTGTGTGTGTGTGTGTATACGTATACTAGTGTGTGCATGTGAAGATTCACCTTTAACGACCTGTGAGTTCTCACGCTCACTATTGTGTCTGTAGTGTGTCCCTGTTAGCATGTCCTGATCCGACGTAAGTGATCTCTCCCTGCAGAAATGTCCTCAGACTCACTCCGTGGGCTCCAGCACTTCGATTAATGCCAACACGGCTTCCAAGGGCCAAAGGCATGTCCACGTCCCAGAATGCAAAGCAACCGGCATCACTGTGGCTGCCTGTAGCCCCTTCCAAATGAAAGTGTGTTTGAGAGTGTGTGTTGGAAACTGAAAGAAAGACAAAGGGAAATGCTCATACAGATTGTTTCCCTTTCTAAAAAAAGAGAAGGAGATAGAGAGATAGAGAGAAACAGAGAAAAAGAGTGTTCTTATTTCATTTGGCTGGGCTTTGGCTTCTCTCCTTGTCTCTCTCACTCTCTCTTTTCTGCCTCTTCTTCTCCTTCTCTCTCACCGGGGAATGTCTTGTCAACAAACCTTTTCTGTGGTGTGGTGCCCGCGGCTTGTGTTTTGACAGCGATCCTTTTGTTTGGATTGTGCCCCGGTGCTGATCTGAATAACAGCCTGCGCTCTGTTTTCTCTGGGCCAGAGACAATATTTTCTTAAGGTGTTGCTCATCCTCTTCTTCTTCTGATCTGTTCTTACAGACTGATGGAGACATGCAGAATCTGTCTCTTCCATGACTCCTTTTCCCCACACAAATAAATACCCCCCCACACACACACGTCACATACAGCATACACACACATACACTCTTATACACCTACTTTCTTTTTGCACTATTTCCAATATACCTATCTATTTGCACTATACCATAGTACACCTATGGTGGAGGTGCATACAGTATAGACTCCTTTGACATACACACACACACAGCATATATACTTACACTCTTATACACCTTCAATACCTTGAATACACTTATGGTGGAGGATACACTCCTCGGACACGGTTTCTCCTTGTTCCATCTCGACTCGGCTGCCCCTTGCTTCCAAATGGGATGTTGATACAGAAGCCCCAGGACTGGGAAACGTTAACAAGGATCAGAGTGGAGCACAGTGAGGGCAGCTTATGAAATATCTTACAGTATTATACAATGGAGTCACTGGAGTTTCTCACAGCGCCAACTGTGCAGAGAGATATTTTATATGCCCTGTGGTAGCCTACCCTACAGCACTTCCATTCGTTGTTGAGTCGTGTCGATGCCATAAATGTAAATGTTATCATGAAGGATCACAGGAGAGACAGAATGTGCTTTTAAAATCTGTGGCACTGCCTAAGGGAATGACAGCTCTGTCATGGAGGTAGCAGCCTATGAACGTTTGAATTACGATGATTCTTGGCACACACACACACAGACTTTCACCCGATCATTCCTACATGAGAACAACTTCCCGTTGACTGAGGGGGGAAAAAAATCAGCCTTGCTGTCGTCAGACTCCTTTGCTCATTAGTGCTTTGCTAACACGACAGGCATTATGTGGTTGGTGCACTTCTTATGCCAGACCGCAATCTCCCCAAAGAATGCAAGACTATTCTATACTTAATGTCATATCACCAATAAATGCACTAGCCAGCAAGCGGTTTCAAAGCTGAGAACCAAGGAACTGTGCAGTAAAAACATGGGGCACAATATCAACCGCATAAGAATAGGCTAAATCGTTAAATTAGTTGGGTGTTTGTTAAACTGGGAAGCGAGAGAGACAGAGAGATGGAGAGGGAGGGAAGGAAAGTTGCAGAGAGAGAGAGAGAGAGAATTCCAGTGAGGGACATAAGCAGGGATCAATTTCTCCCTTCAAGCATCTGCTGGCATAGTCTGCATAGCCAGAATTAGGACCGGGTAAGAAGTCAAACCCATGGGTCATCACGCGAATGCCTTCATCTCGCAACATTTGGTGCCTCTCGTTTTACAGTTGACAACACTAGGCCTACTGTTGGCCGGCAAATGGTAGTCTGCTGCCCCCCTTTGGCTCCTATATGTTACTACAACAAGGTCGAACTGGCCTAACATAATTTATCGATGAATCAGAGCATAGAAAGGAACAGAACGTCAGTGAGTTTAGACTGCCAATAATGTTATAATGTATAATGTATGTGGATTAAATATTTGTGGTGTGCCACATCTGATGAAATATTGAGTGAGGCAACACCTCAGTATTTTCCAGCAGATTTATGTTTAATTCTGATTTGCATCCGATGAAACTTGAATGAAATGGGGGGGAAATGCTAAGTTTCCCAGTAATTTAGGCTACTTTGATAAGACCAGCAGTGAAAATTCAAGAATAGCCCTAAAGTTACATTTATGTGTAGCCTAGGCTAGCTTACAGATGGACCACTGACTGGAAGATTGGAACTCTCACACCTTAACACACATTAATTGTTTCTTCTACCAACCATTAAGCAGGACCATGTTTTAAGACTAGGTGGGAGCAGCTAACTCTGAGGACGTAATGTAAGATCAAGGTGACAAGGTTGTAACTAACTGACTTGGCTGGCTAGCAAGTGTTTTTGTTGTGTTTAAGGCAAAAAAAAAAAACAGACTGGTGAACTATTACACTTGCTTCTTAGCACACTAACTGTTAGCTAATGTTTGTGTTATTGTGCTAACATTAACGTGCATGTATTGTGCTAACTTAGACAGGTGCCTGGCCAAGCAAACAAATTTAAGTTTGTTGTTATATATTTTCTGGGGCTTGTAGTACATAGCTTTCTGAGTTTTACCTAGTAACAAAATCTAACCTACTAACATTACTGTGTTTATGTTTAAGGAAAAGGCTAACATTACCATGTCAATGCTAGCCCCATTAGCTTAAAGTTATTTTTACACTGCTCCTCCACAGGGCATTTCTCGTTACATGTTTGTGTGCTAAATTATATTAAAATCGAAGTATTAACTGGTGCCAGAAAACATGTTTTCAATATTTTAGAAGTATATGTGGTGGTTGTGCTAGGTGTCAGTTGGCTTTCTAGTACACACAGTGTTTCACCTCTACGAGACATGCATTCTATGCTTATAGCTTCTATGCATTTTGTGTATAGGTTACAGCAATATCCTACCAATAAAATAAAATGTCTAACTTTATCTTCTAACTTACCAATAAAATAAAGTTTCTGTGGACAGCTCAAAAGCAAGTCAGGGCCAATTCAAAACAGAGCCTCAAGGTAAGAAGCCAAACATGCTCCTTCAAACAGGTTTACATAATGGCCAAGCTGGTGCTGATGCAAGGTAGGCTATGAAGGGTTTCTATGGGAGAGCTTGAACTTTAGTTAGTTTACAGGCTACCCAGGCCAGGCCATTCCATAGTTGACTTTCAGGGCCATTTGACAATCGACCACACCGCTGTCCCGTCATAAAATAAATAACTTTGCAAAGCAGACTCTTTCAAACCTGATTCAGAATCTTTGATGAGGATGGTGTTCGTCAGTCTCCCCATGCTGTGAAAGTATGTGTGACTCTTATCAGGTTTGTAATCTGTAGCCCAACTGGTGCTGTGTGTGATTTAAATTTCCATTTAATTCTTGTGGTTTTGGCAGATGGCAGAGAGTGATGAGGAATATCGTAGCCATCGGAGGAATAAGTTTGACCATGAGAGGGGCGACTACGGTCCTTCTCGGGAGAGGGAGTTTCTGCGGAGAGACCACCACAAAGACAGGTGATTGAGAAGAAGAGAATGCAAAGGTCTAATAGTGGGGTAAAAATAGTCACAACGTTGTGGCTGAAATAATTATACAGTAGTGTTAATACTCTTGGGGACCTAATTTGTTTGTTGGGCAAATTGCAAAGTTTGGTGGGCAGCAAGCAAAGGTCTTGCGTATGAAATCTATCGTGTGGCATAGAGGAGCATTGATTGACTCATCAATGTTTGTGCTTCAGTGTTTTGCCCATGATGTTAAACTCATCAATGTTTGTGCTTCAGTGTTTTTCCCATGATGTTAAACTTGCAAAGTGATTTTGTCTAGTTATTAAATTAGCTTTAGACTAGTTAGAATTTTTTTTCAGTTTGCCCATCAATGAAATTAGGACCCCTGGTTTGGAAAATAAATAAAACATTAGTTTCTTTGTTTGAACAGCATGCATACTTTGTGTACTCAAGCACTATCTAGTTTACGAGGGCATATGAGTCAGGTCTGTTTCGTTTGTTTTATTTTGTTATTTTGTTTCAGTCTGAATTAGGGACCGATTGAGAAATTTTGGGATACCGATACTGATTTAGAAAATAACAATTTGGCCGATAACCAATGCCAATACTGGTATCTTTTTCTTTGTTTGTTTACTTTGTTTTTGTTATTAATTATACCCTTTAGTAGAGTGGAAAGAAAAAATATTCATAACAAAAATAACTGAACAATTTTCAAGTCTTTCAGGCCTTTATAGCACAACATTTAGCCTACCTAGTGCAGAATTGATGCAGCATAACAGATAAACATCAGCCACTGCCATTGGTAAATGTCATATAAATTTGCCGATAGCCTACTGTATATCAGTAAACAAGGCCGGTATTGGAGGATATATCGCTGCATCCATAGCCTGAACGGGTTCCCTCTTCCTGTTTTGACTTCTCACTTCCTGTTTTGACTTCTCACTTCCTGTTTTGACGTCTTGCTGTGGCCGCTGGCACAGAAGCCGGGAGCGGAACCGGAAGGAGCAGCGACGGCATGAGAAGAGTCGTAGCCACCGCAAGAAAGGTCACCGACACCATGAGCGGGGTCACAGAGAGCGGGACCACAGCTACTACGAGAAGAGCAGGCGGCCCTCTCCTCCTGAGCAGGACACAGGGTTCCATCCGCCGCCTAGACGCATGAGAACAGACTGGTGGGTGATGGGAAGTCCTTATAGGCTCCTTTAAAGGAGAATTCTGGTGATTTTTCACATAGATCTCTGTTTTTCAAGGTCACCGAGTACAATGAACATGAACATGCCCCCAGAGTGCAGCACTGTAGCTGCCTGGTAGCTCTAGCTGTTGGCTGCAGCAACTCAAGCTAGGTGACCTCAAGAAACAGAGATCTATGTGAAAGATCACCAGCATTCTCCTTTAAAGGAATACGCCAACATTTTTGGAAATTAGCTTTGCCTTGGCCTGAAAGAGAATATAGTTCCAAGTATGCATATGCTTAGAAAACACTGTGTCTCATTTTGCATTGGTATTTATACACATTGGTTGGGTTTCTGCTTGAAACGTTCAAAACCAACGCAGATACATTAAAATGTCTTTAAATGACTTTAAAACTTATATATATTTAACATTTTTCTTTGTTGCCAAGTTACCATTAGCTCAGTGTGGTTTTATGTGCCACTGGAAATGCTTCAGGAACGCAAGTGTTTATTTCTGCAGTTGATAGGGTCCATAGACTCCCTTAACGTCTCAGAACGCAAGTGTTTATTTACGCAGTTGATAGGGTCTATAGACTCCCTTAACGTCTCAGAACGCAAGTGTTTATTTCTACAGTTGATAGGGTCTATAGACTCCCTTAAAGGAGAATTCCGGTGTGATATTGACCTAAAGTGTGTTGAAACATGATACCGAGTGTGAACGTATGTCTCATAGCCCATCTCGGCTTGTCCCTTGCACTCTAAAATCTGGCGCTAGTTAGCCGATGCTACCAACAGCTTTTTCAATGGTGGTGCTTCGGCATCGGGCTAGCCATGCAAATAAATCACTGTTTTACACCATTTACGAGGCTCAATGTATCTCCACACTTCATTGGTAGACTTCCGAGGGCCCTGACATTTAAAACGAGACATTGAGAACTTTGAAAAAGCACTGGTAGTTTACTTACAAGACGATTTATGCAGACAGTATCTTCAATGGTTTAGCGCTTGCAGCCATCTTGAATTTAGTCACGCATAAGTCGAAATGACGAGTAAGAATGAACAGGTATGATAAGGGATCAGATTCCAAAAATAATTCAGTGGAAATGCATGGATTCCAGTTTCTTCCAGTAGCAGCAACTAACTGATTAAAAAAGCAATAATTGCATGAAATACAGCTTGTTCAGGAGTCTCGAAGCTCGAGTCCGAGTCAAGTCTGAAGTCTTTTGAGTGGTTGCAAGTCAAGTCTGAAGTCACTGTCCAAGTCACAAAGTCCAAGTCCCCATCTTTTTTACATTTCTATCCCTTCATTCTCTTTAATTCAAGTTCACAGCACGAAGCTGACATGAAGAGCATGCTTTATTAAGAATCAAAAAGATGCGTGGCACCGCTCTAGATGTGTCATTAAATTAATTGTGCTATTTCGCGAGGTATAGAGATCTTTCGGTTTCACACACAAAGGTCACTTAACTGTTCTTCATATCCTAGTTGTCTCTGACAAATTGAAAATAATGAGCGTAGGCTTATGTCCATTCAGTCAGTTGCAGCCAGCCACAGTCATCTTCAACCAGTAACAGGAGATACGTTCTGCTATTTGCTCAGTTGTTTGCGAATATGTATCAAAACATAACACCACTTAATTTCAGGTTAAAATGCATTGTAATGCGTTACTGAAGTTTGTACCGAAAATAAAATATTACCCAATAGTTTTTTGTAATGCCTTATATTACTGCGTTACAGCAAAAAGCAATATATTACAGTAATTACATTACTTTTGTAACTTGTTACTCCCAACAATGCCCTTAACGTCTCAGTCCTGATTCCTCTTATCTAACTCTGGGGTAGATGGCAAAAGCAAAAAATGTAATTTCCCAAAAAGGTGCGTTTCTTTAATGATCTAAAAGAAAGGCCCAAATGAATATCGATTTCCGATGTGTAAGAAAGATACAGGAATGGAATTTGAGCCCCCCCCCCCCCTCCATGTGATGCAGGGGGGATGTCGGTGGGGAACCTTGCCAGAGAGGGGGTGATTTTAGGGACAAGCTTGAAGACAGGGGGACCCCTTGGGGCCAGAAGCTTCTTCCAGGCTGCAGAGCCATGATTTTGAGGAAAGCTTGATTCTAATTTGGCAGTAAGTTGCATTTAAATTTAAAGGGTTTGTCCATATCATTCATTTACTGTAGCTGTCTGTGGAGTGTCTCTGCAGGCATCTGATTGGATGTTTAGCTCAGATATAAACAGCCTTCTGCTTGGATCGAAGACCCTCCTTTAAATGCTAATGCGGCATTCCAGACAACTTGGAGGTCAGAGGTCAAGCTGAGGTAGTTGGACTTCCCCCAGTTTAGAAGTGGGAACTCCACTTCCCATTCCATTTTGTTCCACCAGTAGGATGTCAGAATTCTTGACCTCCAAGTTTGTCTGGAAATGAAGTCGGGAGATTACAACTATGAAATATCCAACCTTTAAAGCATCTGGAATGCAACACAAGCATTTGACATTCCGTGATCATCAAAGTCTTCCTCCTGGTTGACACGCACGTGGTGTGTTGCTGGCGTTCTGTGTTGTGTTTCTGGCGTCCTGTGTTGTGTTTCTGGCGTCCTGTGTTGTTGTGTTTCTGGCGTCCTGTGTTGTGTTGCTGGCGTCCTGTGTTGTTGTGTTGCTGGCGTCCTGTGTTGTGTTTCTGGCGTCCTGTGTTGTTGTGTTGCTGGCGTCCTGTGTTGTGTTTCTGGCGTCCTGTGTTGTTGTGTTTCTGGCGTCCTGTGTTGTGTTGCTGGCGTCCTGTGTTGTGTTGCTGGCGTCCTGTGTTGTGTTGCTGGCGTCCTGTGTTGTTGTGTTGCTGGCGTCCTGTGTTGTGTTGCTGTGTTGCTGGCGTTCTGTGTTGTTGTGTTGCTGGCGTCCTGTGTTGTGTTGCTGGCGTCCTGTGTTGTTGTGTTTCTGGCGTCCTGTGTTGTGTTGCTGTGTTGCTGGCGTCCTGTGTTGTTGGCTGGCGTCTGTGTTGTTGTGTTGTTGTGTGTGTTGTGTTGCTGGCGTTCTGTGTTGTTGTGTTGCTGGCGTTCTGTGTTGTTGTGTTGCTGGCGTTCTGTGTTGTTGTGTTGCTGGCGTCCTGTGTTGTGTTGCTGGCGTCCTGTGTTGTTGTGTTTCTGGCGTCCTGTGTTGTTGTGTTGCTGGCGTCCTGTGTTGTGTTGCTGGCGTTGTGTTGTTGTGTTGCTGGCGTCCTGTGTTGTTGTGTTGTTGGCGTCCTGTGTTGTTGTGTTTCTGGCGTCCTGTGCTGTTGTGTTTCTGGTGTCCTGTGTTGTTGTGTTGCTGGCGTCCTGTGTTGTGTTGCTGGCGTCCTGTGTCGGCAGGTTTGGTGGCTCCCCTGATGGCGCCCCTGGCCGCCCTCCCACGGGGCTGCAGAGCTTTAAGGAGTTCCTGCTGCGTCTGAACCCGGCAGTTGGGGAGGTGGACGCGGTCAGGTGCTACAAAGAATACAAAATGGCCTTCAGCAGGCAGCAGATGGAGGCCTTCTTCCTGGCTCACCGAGACGAGGAGTGGTACGGTGGCGCTGAGTGTTATTTGCAATATTTTGTTATGGTAGTATTTATTGTTACGTAACAGGGAGCTACACCGGGGACACGTCACCGAAGCATTCCGTTTGCGTAGCGTTGGCTGCAACAATTAGATTCCACTATAATCAATGGAACTGGCTACATCAGACGTAATAGTGGCACGTACGTTGGAAAAAATTAAACAGTCTTCTAAAACCTCTGCACTGTAGCAGCACCAGGCATTCCCATACATCCCATGCGTCAATAAAATGTGTTAATGTTTTTATGTGTCGGATGGTGGGGGTACATGAGCCAAATCAGGATGTAGGTGGGGGTACATGAGCCAAATCAGGATGTAGGTGGGGGCACATGAGCCAAATCAGGATGTAGGTGGGGGTACATGAGCCAAATCAGGATGTAGGTGGGGGTACATGAGCCAAATCAGGATGTAGGTGGGGGTACATGAGCCAAATCAGGATGTAGGTGGGGGTACATGAGCAAATCAGGGATGTAGGTGGGGTACATGAGCCAAATCAGGATGTAGGTGGGGTACATGAGCCAAATCAGGATGTAGGTGGGGGTACACGGGGGAAAACCGCTGGCTTAGTCCAAAGAGCAAAAATGAGCATAATACAAAATAAACGTTTTCCTAGCAGACGTAGTTCTGGATTTATGAAAGTTAATAAATTCAGGAGAATAAAAGAATATAATGAATAGAATCCTGGTTTTATTACTGTTTTTTTTTTTTTTATGTTGTACCTTTGTGATTGTACCTGATTTGCTGTGTCATGGCGTGATTGCCGTGCAGGTTCCGTCTGAAATACCACCCAGAGGATATTGAACGTCGGGACGCTGAGACCCATGATGCATTGCAGAAGAGACTGGATGTTTACATGTATCTCAGGGGAAAGGGCTGGTTCGATAATATCTCCCTGGACATTCAGCAAGCCTCAGCCATCATAAAGGTGTTAGATGCAGGTATAGCTATCTGTAATAATCCATGATATTTATATTATTTTTAATCAATGCCTCGGCTTCTTGTGGTAGAGCACACCTTGCCTGGCCACTGAGGATTCAGTGTTGTGGACTCTGTCTATG
Source organism: Alosa alosa (assembly GCF_017589495.1). Classification (NCBI taxonomy): domain Eukaryota; kingdom Metazoa; phylum Chordata; class Actinopteri; order Clupeiformes; family Clupeidae; genus Alosa; species Alosa alosa. Next base: position 1,667,772 of record NC_063211.1, on the reverse strand, counting down.
TAGAGCGTAATTGTTAGCAATGTAGGCTGTGTTTGAAAGTAAATTTGACATGATGGAGAGTGAAATAAATAATCTGAAGTGAAATGAATATCAACGGAGAAATAATGTATTAATGTATTTATATTTACCCAGCTTAAAGGAGAAATCCGCCAATTTTTCACATAGATCTCTGTTTCTCGAGGTCATCGAGTACTGTCAATAGAAAAAAAAAATGAAAACAGAGTGTAGGTTTTACTCTGGAGGGCTCAGGTACATGCCCCCAGAGTGAAGCGCTATTGCTGCCTGGCTGCTTTAGCTGCTGGGAATATCAACTCGATCAAACTGATTGGTTTAATTTTTTTTTTTTTCATACCGACAGTACTCAGTGACCTCGAGAAACAGACATCTATGTGAAAAATCGGCAGATTTATCCTTTAAAGGAGAATTCCGGTGTGATATTGACCTAAATTGCATTGAAATCTGATACCGAGTGTGAACGTATGTCTCATAGCCCATCTCGGCTTGCCATCCCCTGCACTCCGAAATCTGGCGCTAGTTAGCCGATGCTACCAACAGCTTTTTCAATGCGGGTGCCTCGGGCATAGGGCTAGCCATGCAAATAAATCCCTGTTTTACACCATTTACGAGGCTCAACGTATCTCCACACTTCATGATTCAATATCACACCGGAATTCTCCTTTTATGTGGACAGGGCCTAAATATTAACTGTGTTGTTACTGTCTTCCTGCCTCAGTCCAGATAAGGTTTGAAGGGGGAACAGGGAATGACCTGCGGGCTCTGGAGACGCCGGGCAAGGGAGAGAAGGAGAGAGGGATGGAGAGAGAGAAGGAGGGAGGAAAGGAGAGAGGGAAGGAGACACCTCCATCTGAGCCCCAAAAGCAAGAGGAGGTACACACTGTAGATGCAGAGCATAGACTTGCACCCAGGGCAGAGAAGGTGTGTCTGTGTGTGTGTGTGTGTGTGTGTGTGTGGGGGGTGCTGTGTGTGTGTTTTGATTGTCTGAAACATCATTACAGTTGCTTCACGGATAACAGTAGTTGGGCTTGTCGGCTGAATTTGACTTCACTGAAAATTAGTAAATGGTCTTCTTTTGGAACAGCTCCAAGATGTGTTTGTAATGTTCTCTCACTCACTCACTCACTCACTCACTCACTCACTCACCCATTCTTCACTCACTCACTCACTCACTCACTCACTCACTCACTCACCCATTCTTCACTCACTCACTCACTCGTTCACTCACTCTCTCACTCACTCACTCACTCACTCACTCACTCACCCATTCTTCACTCACTCACTCACTCGTTCACTCACTCACTCACTCACTCACTCACTCGTTCACTCACTCTCTCACTCACTCACTCACTCACTCACTCACCCATTCTTCACTCACTCACTCACTCGTTCACTCACTCTCTCACTCACTCACTCACTCACTCACTCACTCACTCACTAGACAGTGTGTGCAATATGAGGGATTAACTAAGGGGACAAGTGGAGTCGGGGGTTATTTATTTTGGATGTTATGGGGCAGAGGGACGTGAGATGGAGTCGGGGGTTATTTATTTTGGATGTTATGGGGCAGAGGGACGTGAGATGGAGTCAGGGATTATTTATTTTGGATGTTATGGGGCAGAGGGACGTGAGATGGAGTCGGAGCTACACTCACTGACTTCGTCCTCATCAATGTGCTTACCAATGTTGATGCGCTGGATATTTCTCTCTGTGGCATGTGGGTTTTCTGTTGGTGCGTATCTGCATTCATGTGTATTAGCACCTTAGCACCGATTAGCCACCCGCCAAATGCTGGTAAAATATGAAAGTGGCTGGTAGATTTCAGACACAAAGTAATAATTTCATATCGAGTGGCTGGTGAATTTGACCACAAATCTGCTAATGTTAATGCTTTGTTGTTAATGCTTGATTCTCCCTGTTAGCACACACAGCATGTTAATGCATGTATTGTTAATGCATGATTCTCCCTGTTAGCAGGCCAGGAAAAGGAAGCACATTGATAAAGTCAAAGTCAGTGAGTTTAACTCCGCCTCCGTCTCGCGTCCCTCGGACCAATCAGCTGAGAGGGAAGCAGACAGGAAGAGAGAAAAGGAGAACATGTTGCATAGAGAGTTGACGGAGAAGAAGGACCAGGAGGATGACAAGGAGAACAGAGGTGGATTGTGCACGTCATTCCAGAATTATTCTGATCCAGAAATAGCCATTCATTCATGAGAACAAACATCCGGGAACATTGG
>NC_063211.1:1645520-1658020 GCF_017589495.1 Alosa alosa | reverse complement strand
ACCCCACTCTATTGATTAGTTCCGTAATGTATTTTTAATAATAAAACACCCCACTCTATTGATTAGTTCCTTAATGTATTTTTTCACTGTCTTTGTCCAGAGTAACCCACCGGGAGCCTCGTAAGGTGACCAGATACTGTGACCTGGACGCTCCTGATGCGGGAGCCTCGTAAGGTGACCAGATACTGTGACCTGGACGCTCCTGATGCGGGAGCCTCGTAAGGTGACCAGATACTGTGACCTGAACGCTCCTGATGAAGACTTCTTTTAAGAGAGGACGGCAAAGCACTGGGAATATAGCACACACTGGAACACACCATCAGTGTCCTTTGTGTGTGTGTGTGTGTGTGTGTGTGTGTGTGTGTGTCCTGTGGTGAGAGAGATTGGAGCACAGGTCTGTTTGTCTGTGTATGTGTGTGTGTGTGTGTGTGTGTGTCCTGTGGTGAGAGAGATTGGAGCACAGGTCTGTTTGTCTGTGTATGTGTGTGTGTGTGTGTGTGTGTGTGTGTGGAATTGAATGTAAATATATTTGAATTTAAATGTTCTATTTAGATTTTAAACAGATGGTTACAGGGTAAACTGTATGTAGAATCTGCCCCTTTGTTCACTGTTCACTGGTTTGAGGCCTCAGTGCTGGGGCTGGACACACTGATATCTAACCAGATAATGCATGTGATTCATGCTGTAGGATTGCTAAAACTACAGATCCCACAATGCACCACCAGTATATTGTGGATTCTTTGCTAGTACATTTGTACACCTAAATGTTGCTAGCGTGGTAGGTTAATTGTATATCTCATGTTCTTTTTCTGCCTGTGTTAATATGAGTGTTACAGTGTTGTTATTGCTGTTGTTGTTTTATTGCTCTTTATTGTTTGATGAATGTAAGTTGTATTATTCTCTTCCCTGTTTTAGACCAACTGTGGACTTAGGCTATCCACTTTTGTAAGTTTTGTTAATATGTAAATATATTTTGGACTGTTGTTCATTCCTGACTTGCGTCTACCTAAACAAACCTAAAGAGATTCTGCTTATCAGGGTCGAGTCATGGTCAGATCAGGGTTAAAGGAGGACTGATATTCGTCAACCTGCCATTGCTGCCATGTTGTGAGAAGTCCATAAAACTCGAAATTGTAGACTTGTTATCTAATGACACTGAACTCTTCCTTTAGATCAGGGCCATTTATCTAGCATGGAAAAATCCAAACTCATTCACCAAGAGTGACTCATGATTGGGATTCGTTTCCAACACTTGCATCACAACGGGCACTTTGATTTGAAATCATTGGTCCATTTACAGTATCAACCATAAAGGTTGTTCCCAAAATAACCAGCAGGGGGAGTTAGAGTACCAACTGATAGAGGTGTAAAACGTCCGGCTTCAGAAAGTAAAAGTCCTGCCACCTTTTTCTTCAAACCATTCACCTAATCTGTTGATTCTAATTAGCACAACTCTTAAGCAAAGTTTAGGCGGATGCAAGATATTTCATCAGGAGCCTCTGACATCAGGATTCTCAAGATCCCGGACCTACAAAGGGGTCAAAATCCCCTTTGTGCGGACCAGAGGCAGTGACTGTTCCATTCAAGTCTGTTGACATGTCATCGACACGCCTCTTAACGCAGACAGGATTCAATCCCCATTTCGCACCAATAGACATGAACTACGACAACCTGTCTTGCTCCGCCTGTGTATAATCTTTGTCTTAAGCCAGATACATCAGTTAATTAGTGAAATCAAATCACCTGTGTTAAGCACACAGGTAGAACCAATACATGGCAGGGCTTTTACTTTCTGAAGCCAGACTTTTACATCTCTGCCATCAGTCAGTTGTTGTGAAGTTTGGGCCATGCTACATGATACAGCTCAGGCCTCAGTACATCCCTCTCTAATGCTGTTTGAACTGTCATATAGCAGCTGATCAGCAGAGGGAGCCAAACTAACTACCAGTGCCTCTACTGTACATTCTACTATCAGAATGCTGTTCATTTCCAATGTTCCAAACATGCTCATTGGTAATACATTATAAACAGTACCCAGGGTCAGGGTTTCTCGGGAGCTGGTCAGTATTTCCACAGACAGGCTCAATTTCCATAGGAGTACTCTCAAGGGAGTGATTATGAGAAGTCATTCCTACTCAAGGGGGTTCAGCAGGCTAAAAGGTTAGGAGACCCTGAGCTGTACCATACTTTGGAATGTGAGCAGAAGTCTGCTTTTAACATCACGTCAACAAACCACTAACGTGACATTTATTATAGTTTTTTTCCCTTTAGTTTTATACCCACAACATTCCCACTCACGCAGACCAATATGTGCACGGAGTAACTTACAAACAGGCTCTTCTTTATTAACATACCTCCATTAAAATTAATATCAGACATTTTGATAATGTATAAATTCCATTCAAACTTCAAACCAAACTCATTAGAAAACAAAATATGAATCATTGTACACCATTGAAAGAGGATAAAGAGAAAAAGAATGAAATAATTTGAAGTTTAATTATATATATTTATATATTTTATACTTTCAGAAAGCTGGGCCCCTGTAAAATACTATGGACTGTAATACATCACACTTCTCTGGGAAACGTACAAAACTGCTCAACACTGTGCACTTACGATACAGGCTTAATAATAACAACAGAAACATACAAATAAACCAACGCATATCATAACGTTTGAATAACTCATGTAAAATATACAGACCTCTGCTAAAACTATGTTTGTGCACAGAGCGGGGGGACATAAGGATGGTCTCAGCCTCCTTTAAACACCATCGGCCCCGCCCCCACCCCAGGTGCAAAAGGTAAACCCAATCAACACTAAAACAACAGCACCTCTGTCTGGACCGACTTTATTATTAGCTTGACATTAGCTTTAGCACTTAACTTTAGCACTTAGCTTGACATTAGCTTTAGCACTTAGCTTTAGCATTTAGCACACGTGTTTGTGTTGCAATTCCAGTGCAACAACACGACAACCGTGACAATCCCGCCTGCTCTGGTTAGACGATGATTATAATTCTTTGTAGACTGATTGGTTTGTGCTCGCTTGCTTCCCATGACAGTACTGGTCAGATGATGATGATTCTTGTCAAACCATGAAGATGAACTTGTGCTCGCTTTTTCAATGAGAATCCTCTTCTGAAGTCAGTACTTGGGCCGCTGAATTGAAAGTGTCTAAAAAGGTGGCGTTTCTGTGGAGCACGCAGGGCTCTTGTGTGATGGCTTGGGTCCTGAAAACATCTTGGGAGGGATAACTCGAGGCCTCCTCGTGCCAGCCGAAACATCTGTGGGACAGCTGTTTGGGCTTTGGGTAGGGAATGGAGGTTTAGATGGCCATGTTGTTTCACTCCTCTCTTTAAATCACAGTCTCTGCTTTGAGGCCCAACCTCAAGAAACCTTGAATTCGCTTGGATATTTCAGACCCTCTCTTCACCGTCAGACTGCTGCCGACCTCATCGGTCACATTTCCACACGACTACGAGTAACACTGAAGATGATCGGTGTGTGTGGCCTAACCGTGGATGTGATATGGGTGAAGCTCTCTAAACAAGGTGACGTGGGGTCATACTGGCCACTCCGCTTCACCACTATAACTGTGTCTAAACCAACGAGCTGCTTGACCACTGTAAGAACTCTCTCCACTCCTCTGGTGGCTGGAGACTGAACCGACTACATACTGTGCCGACTACATACATCTCTCTCTCTTTTCTCACACACACACACACACACCTTCATCTTTGCTGAAGCTATCACCCTGGAATGTTGTAGCAATACAAAACACTATAATGCAGAGTTGAAGGATAAAATACTATTCAGATATTCAAATACAATACAATACAGAGATGCTGGTGACGGTAAAGGGAGCGTGTAACACTCGGGAAAGGGAACTGGATGCTCAGACAAAGTGCTGGAATACTGACGCGTTTGTAAAACGGTGGGATACTGACATGATTGTAAAAAAATGGAATACTAACGCTAACATGATTGTGAAGTGATGGTATAGCAACATGATTCGGGAGTTTGTATTGCACTCATCGACATCTTGACTGATGCTAACTCGCTCTCTAAGCGCTTCTCTCCTGCTCCTCAGAAGTGCGCCCCCTGTTAGACGAGATCTCTCCTCACAGGACGGAAGATGAAATGAACATGGTGTTGAAATTAGGTGCCACATGGTGGTATTTACATGAAAGACATGCACGACAACTCGTCTGTCTCGTCTAACCCTGCCTTCCCCTGATCCACTCCTGTCTTTCTCTTTCACAAGCTGTGTAAAACAAAAAACATCTTAAAGTGACAATCACCAAAACAATGCAACTGAACGAAATACAGACAAAACAACTTGTGGACAAATGCCTCTATAGAAAGAACATCCCGAGGGAAACGTTCTGAATGTTTGCTGCTGGCAAGACGAACAGGCCAACAAGTCCTCATGCCAGATGTTTACTCTTTTTTTTCAGCCCTCTCTCTCTCTCTCTCTCTGACTCCCTCTCTCTCGCTCTGTTGCTTTAATTGCTTCAAAAGGGGGAGGAGTGAAATATTGGCCCCTGGCCCCCATGGGGACTGCTAACAGGCAGAGAACCAGCTCTGCTGATCTGATTGGTCAGTTTGTCTGTCCGTCACTCCAGCATCCAATGGGCTGCGTTGGCGCTCAGACGAGGGCGTGGCGACGGCGGTGCAGGGCCAGGTGGTCGGAGCGGGAGAAGGAGCGGTCGCAGTCACCGCACTTGAAGGGCTTGACGCCCGTGTGCTTGCGGTAGTGGCGCGTCAGCTCGTCCGAGCGGGCGAACTTCCACGTGCAGCCGTCCCACGTGCACTTGTACGGCTTCTCACCTGGACACGGAGACAGACACACACACACACACACAGGTGAGGAACGGAGACTGAGTCAGACACACACACACAGGTGAGGAACGGAGACTGAGTCAGACACACACACACACACACACACACACACAAATGGGAGGGGTAATGTGTAAAACAACATGCACGTGTGTGTTTGTGAGTGTGTGACTCACCTGTGTGTGTTCTTCTGTGCGCTTTCAGGTGGGAGCTCTTGGTGTAGACCTTGTTGCAGCCCTCAAACTCACACCGGTGAATACGCCTCCTCTTGGAGTCCGGCGACTCGGACCGGCGCGGCCGCCGCAGGCTCTCGATGCTGAATGGCAACATGGAGCTACGGACAGGAAACACACACAGGGTCAAAGGTCAGACATGTGGCTACGGACAGCAGACACACACAGGGTCAACGGCAACATGGAGCTACGGACAGGAAACACACACAGGGTCAAAGGTCAGACATGTGGCTACGGACAGCAAACACACACAGGGTCAACAGCAATATGGAGCTACGGACAGGAAACACACACAGTGTCAAAGGTCAGGCATGTGGCATGCTTGGTAAAGTCTTTAGGAGCAGTGAACGGAAGTTGTTGATTTTAGTGTGTGCTGTAACTTTGCTACTACTTGGTGACCAGTAGGGGGCGATGTTTGATCACTATGGGGGACTTCATAATGGAAATAGCTTTTGGCTTTAGTTGCATGTGTCAGGGTCATAATAACAGACAGATAGATACAGAAAATCTCTCTCTCACACACACACACACACACACACACACACACACACAAAGCTCAGCAGACTGATCACTGTTGGCAGGAGTGTCTTTGAAATCTAGATCTAAACTTTATGGTCTTAAATCTTTCTGCTTACACAGAGCCCACATGACTGGCTACAAATGGTTCTTTTTATTCCAGAAAAATAACACACACACACACACACACACTCACATAGAAATCACATTTACACACACACACACACACACACACACACACACACACACACACACACACACATATATTCCAAAGCCAATCTATTGAACCCTGTTTGACCCATAAGTGTATGTGAACACACATCTGAATGTCTAGATGTCTAGTGTGTGTGTGTGTGTGTGTGTATCAGACTGAATGTCTGTGTGTGTGTGTGTGTGTGTATCAGACTGAATATGTGGCATGTGCCCCCCCACGGATTCGCTTCCTTTTTCTCGTGGGTTGGGGGTTGGGGGTTGGGGGGCACCTGTAGCTTTTGGCAGCTTTGGTGCCTGGGGGGGGCATAGAAGGAAAAGAAAAGCTGTAACCCCCCAATACACACACACACACACACACACACACACACACACACACACACACACACAGACACACACACAGACACACACACACACACACACACACACACACACAGACACACACACAGACACACACACACACACACACAGACACACACACACACACACACACACACAGACACACACACACACACACACACACACACACACACACACAGACACACACACAGACACACACACACACACACACACACACACACACACACACACACACACACACACACAGACACACACACAGACACACACACACACACACACACAGACACACACACACACACACACACACACACACACACACACACACACACACACACACACACACACACACACACACACAGACACAGACCTCTCCTTGACTCTACTCTGACTCTAGACTGCATGCCTGCTTGTATCTTGCATCTAGACACAGAGACAGACAGACTCTCCTCCTCTCAGGCTGGGTCAGATACACACACACACACACACACACACACACACACACACACACACACACACCCAGACAGACCTGTGCTCCACTCTCTAGCTTCTAAACCACAAAGGACACACACACATACACACACATAGACCTGTGCTCCACTTTCTAGCTTCTAAACCACACAGGTGTGTTTGTGTATATAAGTTTGTGTGTGTGTGTGTGTGTGTGTGTGTGTGTGTGTGTGTGTGTGTGTGTGTGTGTCCTGTGTGGTTTAGAAGCTAGAGAGTAGAGGTCTCTCTAGGTATGTGTGTGTGTCTCTCTCTCTCCCTCTCTCTGTGAAAGTATGTATGAGTGTGTATATTGTATATTGTAACTCCTGAAGACCCAGCTCTTTAGAGAACATCTCCTCTCATAGCACCACTTACAGCACGTCTTGCTGACCCCAGCACTTACCACCCGTCTTGAATTGACACTCAACTATTTAAAAACAGCACTCACTGATTCACTTATTCATACTGTTCTCTACCTTTTTTAAATTGTCCTAAAATTGTTGAGAGAATTGCTTTAAAACTTAAACTGTTTACCATGTTGTTAGTCGCTTTGGTTTAAAATGCGTCAGCGTAATGTAATGTAATGTAATGTATATAGCATATACAGTACTATGTGCATAGGGTGTATACTGTATATACTATATACTGTGTGTGTGTGTGTGTGTGTGTGTGTGTGTGTGTGTGTGTGTGTGTGTGTTGAGTGCTGCTCGTTAGCAGGGATGTAGTAAAAGGTGGGTAAACTATGAATTCTGTGATCACTGTGGATGGGATAATACAGTGTGTTTGAATGTTAAAACTTGCAATAAACTCTTTTGAGAGGTGGGTAAACTCTAATAAGAGGTGGATAAACTCTATTTATGAAATAATAATAAACTGGGCTTGCTTGCGTTTAGCCTCCACTACAGCCCTGCTCGTTGGGACACTGCACACACACACACACACACCCCCTAGAGCTGGGGGCTGAGAGGGAAGCTGCCCTGACATCACTCGGCAACAACACTCCTTTCTTTCCCCCTTTTGTTTGCGTGTTTCCCACCGGAGCGCTTCAGAGGGGCTTTCCAGGGCCGTGTGTGTGTGTGGGTGTGTGTGTGTGGGTGTGTGTGTGTGTGTGTGCGGACGTGCCACATGTACCGCTGACCCCGGATCGGTGGGAAGCACCTCTCCCGGTGGCGGAAGTGTGTGTGTCTGTATGAGTCTCTATGTGTGAATGAGTCTGTGATTATGTGTGTATGTGTGTGTGTGTGTGTGTGTGTGTGTGTGTGACTATATATTATATGTCAGAATTGACACTGGACCAGGGTTGTTATATGTGGAGGTGTTGGGGTTGCCATGTTAACCTGTATGTGTGTCTGTGTGTGTCTGTGTGTTTGTATGTGTGTGTGTGTGTGTGTGTGTGTGTGTGTGTCTGTTGAGGCGTCGGGGTTCATTAGCTTCCCTGCACCTGTGTGCCATGGCGAGTTCAAGCACCGTTTCCCCCACCGGAGAGCACACACACACACACACACACACACACACAGAACAATCTGTGTTAAAACAAAGAGGCTTGCGTAAGCAGAAACACGTACACACACATGCAGACAGGACGGAAAGCACACACAAACACATACAGTCAGAAAATATGTGCTGGCAAAAATAAACAAAAACAGGCTGATTCTGAGGATACAAATACTCTGGGTCCTTGGCTCTCTTCTGTGAATGTGTGTGTGTGTGTGTGTGTGTGTATGTGTGTGTGTGTGTGTGTGTGTGTGTGTGTGTGTGTGTGTGTGTGTGTGTGTGTGTGTGCAGGTGTGTGTGTGTGTGTGTGTGTGTGTGTGTGTGTGTGTGTGTGTGTGTGTGTGTGTGTGTGTGTGTGTGTGCAGGGCCGGAGTGGCCACTTTTCAGTCCGGGAGTTTCAGGCCCAAGACGTTTTCCATAGTGGTGGAAATTTGATAAATGAAGCAACATTTCAGCTCTTACTATCCTGTAGTTTTTATTAGTACCATGGTTCAACAAATGTGTAAGGGTTATATAATAATTCACTTCAACTCAGAAGTTAACAAAAAATATTCCACTATTCCACAAGTTAACAAAAACAGAAAGAAAGAAAGACAGAAATAAAGAAAGAAAGCCTTTGAAATGTAGCCTATCCCACGCTTCCACAAAGAGGCATATTGAACTAATGTTTAGGCTACATGTTTTTTGCATGGGTAGGCTATATTGTTGTTTGGTGATTTAGCCTACTCCTTTACTACACCCTCTTCTAGGCAAACAAGGCATACAGGTTCATCATGTAGCATAATTGCTCTTTCTTACATTAAATAACTTTAATTTATCCTCTCTACTTGTCCCTGTAGTCATGGCCTCCTCATCACTAATTTCGGGCTCATCATTTTCAGTAGTCGACTGGTTGATCTGCTGCTCAGAGGCTACAATTTTTACCGCATAGGCCTACACAGATCCAACTTCAGTTTTGTTATTAATATTTGCATACTGCAAAAGTCTATGAATCGGATACAAAAAGTATAATATTTTTAAGTAATTTAATATGTTGCTTGCAAATAGCTTGACAACGCTACAAACGTCCAATATTAGCCCAATAACTGCTAATAATCATTGCCTATAGGCTATCTCTCTTTACCAGTTGCCACTTTTGTCTGTAGGCCTAATCTAGAAGCTTTGCACATTTAGCAGCATCTACCTGGCCGTTTCAGTCCCTCCTGGCCTCTTTCTACCATCCATCCTTCCTGGCTTTTATGGCTACTGTAGGGCCGGCCCGGCTATCCGTATCTGAGAAAACTTTTTGGAAAGACGGGCTATATGGACCCAACCAACTCTTTTGGGAGGGAGAACTCCCTCACACGGTAGGCTACAACCCATGCAGAGGCAACGGTGCCATGCACAGAATGCGGAATGTGTAGCCTACTTTAAGAGAAGTTAGACTAACGACAAATGTCAATATTTTTTTTCCTCGACCGCCCAAAAGTGAAGCTGCCCAATCGAATTCTCGATTCTCCCTGACACCCAACCCGGGCCTGTGTGTGTGTGTGTGTGTCCAAGATATGGGTGTTTCTGCACATGCGCGTATGTATGTTTGTGTGTCTGTGTGTGTGTGTGTGTGTGTGTGTGTGTGTGTGTGTGTGTCTGCGCATATGGGTGTTTCTGCACATGCGCGTATGTATGTTTGTGTGTCTGTGTGTGTGTGTGTGTGTGTGTGTGTGTGTGTGTGTGTCCTTCCTGTCTGCCTGCTGCCCGTGCTACTCCTACATATCTAGCACAGCAGGCCTGACTGCTGGAGCTCTAGACACACCCAGGGCCCAGGCCACCTGTGGCCCAGACACGGGCCTCCCCGCTGGGCCTGACAACGCCAGGGAAGCCCCCCCAGAGCCACCTGTTCTCCGTGGGGACTGATTGTCCTTAGAAATGAGCCTCAGGTTCCACTGAGACGTACATACGTGCACACACACACAAACAAACACAAACACACACATACCACACACAACACACACAAACACTCACACAGACACACACACACATAGATGCATGGAAAGTAAAATATACACACACAGAGAAACAAACACACACACACACACACACACCTGCCCCCTGCTCAGCTCACTCTCCCACTCAGACGCATTAGTGCCGCTGAGGGATTAGCTCTGACAGAGATCAGTACCTTGTGAACACAGCAATGAAATGACCCCCCCGGCCACCAGGCCATCTAGTGAGGACCTCGGTTTGGGAAATGAAAAACACCCTCCAACACATACACTGCCCACGCATGCCCCCTCACCTGCCCACTCACCTGCCCACGCATGCCCACTCACCTGCCCACTCACCTGCCCACGCATGCCCCCTCACCTGCCCCCTCACCTGCCCACTCACCTGCCCACTCACCTGCCCACGCATGCCCCCTCACCTGCCCCCCCACCTGCCCACTCACCTGCCCACGCATGCCCCTCACCTGCCCCTCACCTGCCCGCCCACGATGCCCCCCTCACCTGCCCCTCACCTGCCCCCCTCACCTGCCCACTCACCTGCCCATGCATGCCCCCCTCACCTGCCCCCACACCTGCCCACGCATGCCCCCCCTCACCTCACCTGCCCCCCCCTCACCTGCCCACGAGATACCCCCCTCACCTGCCCCCCCTCACCTCACCTGCCCCCTCACCCCTCACCTGCCCCCTCACCTGCCCCCTCACCTGCCCCCTCACTGCCCACTCACCTGCCCCCTCACATGCCCACTCACCTGCCCCCACCCCTCCAACACATACACTGACACTGCCCACTCACCTGCCCCCTCACCTGCCCACTCACCTGCCCCCTCACCTGCCCACTCACCTGCCCCCTCACCTGCCCCTAGACTGACATGAGATGTCATTATGATGATCTGGACCATTTAGCCCTCTCTGTCATGTGTTATTTAACAGACTAGCTTTTTAAAAAAACATATTCTAAATGTTCTAATGGTACAAAAGTTATGTTTTTTACAGACTTGCTTCCTATGAAAGATTATAAATATAAGAGTTGTATAATAATAATAATAATAATAAGCTTTATTTGTGTAGCACCTTTCATACACAGAATGCAGCTCAAAATGCTTTACATTTGGAGCATTTAACACAATAATAGAGAAAAAAAGAATAATATAAACAAACAAACAAACAAAACAATAAATAAAACATCAGAGAATTAAGTAAAAATTAGAATTCACAAGATGGTAAGGAGATAGATACAACAACATCTTGAATTTCCCCTTGGGGATCAATAAAGTATCTTATCAATATAATTGATCTATCTAACTAACACATAGAATACAACTAATGCAGTGGAAATAGGAATACCCTGTAAATAGCAGCAGAATGTAAAATAATGTGAAGATACAGGCTACATGATAACAGTGAGTTAACTAAAAGCTCTCATATTCACCATACCTAGAGATTGGCATTTTTTTTTATTTCAGTTAGCCAAATAGCTGGTTTGATTTGCATTGAGAGATGATCTTATATGATGTGGGGCTATTTTAATTCCAAAGGTCAGGGGAACTTTATCAGGATCCTGGATCCATGAAATAACTGGCCTCTAAAAATAAAAATGTATACTTATGAGCCCCTGTATTTTAAGGGAACATGTATTTATTTACGATACATTATTCATTCACAAAGAAAATTGGTGTCCTTATTCCTATATGGTGTCCTTATTCCTCTTTTTAGTCATTTTAGCATGTGTATGTGTAAACTTCTGATTTCAGCTGCATAAGAGTTCTATGAAGCTTCATAGACTAGCTTCTTATGAAAGATTATAAATCCAAGAGTGAGTAGAGTTTGTACTCTGATGTGTTTCAGTGCTATCCTACAAAACACAACAGGAAACACTCCACTTAAACGTGTGTACCACACTGTCTGTCATGAACAAAGATAGACATGCATGCACACAGACACACACACACACACACACACACACACACACACACACACACACTCATACATGCATGCAAACACAGTAGCCAGGGAGAGAACACTCACTCTTGCACGGCGCGTGCTATGGACAGTGCTGTGGATCCTGTCTCATTGACGCTGTCCAAGGTCACGTTCGGCAGGTCATCGTCGTCGCTGTCGCTGTGGGATCGCCGTGGCGACGGTCCATCTGGGACACGGTGTGTGACTGTGGGAGAGAGGGAACGAGGAAACAAGAACCACTTAGACGGAGGAAAAGAGTGACTGAGAGAAAATGAGATGTCAAGCACATATCTGAGTCATTTAATGCAGAACACTTATATGTGTGTGTGTCATGTGTTTATTGTCTGGGAAGTGAAAATGAAAAGATTTTTTAGCATTCAGTTTAATTTTTTTTCTTGTCCAGTGTCCAGTCTAGT
>NC_063211.1:1630520-1643020 GCF_017589495.1 Alosa alosa | reverse complement strand
GAACGTCTGGCTCTGGTCTCTCGTGTGTGTGTGTGTGTGTGTGTGTGTGTGTGCGTCTGCTCTGTCTGCTGGCTGGCGTGCGTGTGTGTGTGTGTGTGTGAGGAGAGATGGGAAGGTGTGTGTGCTGGTTCCTCTCCTCTGTGTCGACTCTGTTTCTGAAAACTGGCGAAGCTTCTGGGATGTCAGACCGACCCCATCCTGGGCCAAAGACAGATGGAGGGACAGGCGTTTTAAACAGAGAGAGAGACAGTTATGGAAAGAGAAAGAAGAGACAGTTATGGAAAGAAAAGAGAGTTATGGAAAGAAGAGAGAGAGAGAGTGATAGATTGAGAGAGGGAGAGCAGAGTTCTTTGGATAGAGGTCTGTATAGCACAAGCCTCCTGCCCACCAGTGTGCATTCTTTGGTTCATTAATGTCAAGAGTGAATGCTCTAAAAGCCACCAAGTAGTGTTGGATTTCGTCTTGTTCTCCGGGCTTTAGTAAATATAGCAACAGCGCCAGGATTATACGCTTTTACATGGTGGACAAATCTCAATGCCGTTTGAGGCAACTGGGGTTGCTGTTGATTTAGGCACAGCGAGAGAGAAGTGAGAACATTCTGATAAAGATGGAGAAGCAGTTTGACCTTCAGGAAATCAGGAATTCCGTCGAAACCACCCAGAAGTTTACTTGATACAGTGCAGCAGTGCATTTACTGAACATTATTCCCACAGAATCCCATCATGCCACTAACATTCTGGAACAGTCCGCACTTGTGTATTGTTTGTCTCCATTCTAGAATTTTGTGGCCTCAAAAATTGCAACATGCAGTTAGCACCATAGTGTTTTGCGTTTGTTTACTGCATTTAAATCAGTTCAGACCCTTTCATATGGCAGGGTGGATCTGGCGCTGGTTTCGAAGCCTTTACAAGCTCAACAGGCCTTAACTGTCAGTCTCTCGGTCGCGGGTAAGCCTCCACATGGCCAGCATCCCGATGTTCTAGTGGCACATGAGAACACATCATCGGATCATCGCATCGCTCTCTCCTCCGACCTACACAACTTCGGGCCCTATCATGATATTCTAAAGTGCATCGTCACTCGTCAAAAGTCTATTCAAATTTAGTAGGATGTCCAGTTCACATTGGGAAGGGTTTCGTTATCAAACGTGGAGCGCATGGCGCAACAAGGTGTTCCTAGGTTTTTTAATCAGTCATATGGGTGTGTTTGGGGTGTAACATCATTTTAAACCAACGACAATGACATCTGTCATTCCCTTTAACGGCGCAAAGCGCGATATGTCAAATAAATGCATCGGTATTTTGGCATTCAATGGCGCATTTGAAGGAGGCTGCTTGCGAGACCGTAGTTCTATGGAATAGTCATTCTTCAACCATGCTTTACTAAAACCTAGCATAGCCTTCATGCATTTCCACTCGTCTATTATTTGAACTCATTGGCAAAGTGAAACTAACTTCACCAAGGAGTCAGTCAACGACAAGACAGTTATATGCAGTTACTTTCACTATTGACTGACAAAGGGTTACGACCGAAAACATAGGCTGGAAAAAGCAACACTTACCCTAATATTGCTCAAATGACTGAATAAAACAACATTTATCCTGCAGAGGAGTTGCTTATATCTCGTGACAGTGTCTTCAGCTGTGCTCCATACTGCACTTCTCGCCTCCCCTAATCACTTCTTTTAACTGTCATTACCAATTTGGTAAAGTTTTATAATAACTACTCATCAAGTGAGATGTACAGTATTTCGTAATATCTTTATTCTAATTATGTTTCCCATTGTAACGCAATTTGTAATGCTTTCGTACGGACGTGTGCTGGTGTGCGTTCATGAATGATAGAAGGATGGTGCGTGCACCTGCCAATATGACTGTTGACATGCGCTCTTAAAATAGCATAAGAACAACTCGCCATTGACTTCTGACCAGGATTAGGCGGTGTATGATAGCGATTTTTAGACAACGCGCCAATCCCTCCCTAGGTTGTTAATTGCCACACCCCCGCTTAATGTTTAAAAAATAAACGTGCAAAATAGCAATCATTCTTCCGCTGGGTAAAACCAGCTTTTACGCCATGCGCTGGTGCCCAAAATACAGCCCTTAGTCTCACAGTCTCTCAGAATGGAGGTTCTCATCAAACACTCCGCTGAGGTTTGCTTCAGCAACTACAGTAACGCTTACCGCTTATTAAATCATTATCACTATCTAAAGCACTATCTATGTTTTGCAAGTCTGCATATGTAGCCTGCATTTTGTGAAGCAAGCAACCACATTTCAAATGTACTTGTATGTTAAAGCAACACAATGTAGTTCTTATACCTTAAATTAACGGGTGTCAAACTAATTTTGAATTTTGATTTATAATACAGCGAATGGCATCTTTGACATTGCAGATGCATTTCACTATGCAATGTTATTGTTACTGGTACCAACATGACCATTTTTTTATTCAGTTTAAGATGCACTGGCGTAAATGGCGCTGAAAATTGGCGCCAAGGGATGAAACGGCCAGTTCATCCATATCGTTGCCTTAAACATACAGTATGATGCACACAATGAAAACAGCCCGACAGTGAAGTGTTTCACACCAGATTGAACAGTGAGGCCTCATTAAGCAGCTGTCCGCCCTGGCTTTTAAACCGATATCTGCCGGCTGGTTTAGCCACAGGCACACCTCAGGCACATGCCCCCCCTCTGACTCTTACACAAACAGGGTGAGGAGGAGTGTATATAGTTTCTTGGTGTTTTATGCCCCCAACGTTGTCTTCAAGGCAGCGCTGCCTGGAAGGCGCTATGGTTAGTCATGGGTTAAGGTTAGGGTTAGGGTTGGGGTTAGGTGCCTTTAAGTCAGCGGGGGCAGCGCTGCCTGGAAGACGATGTTGGGGGCATAAAACACCATCGAGCGAGTGTATAGTATGGAGTGTATAGTATGGAGTGTATAGTATGGTACTCTGTAACCACTTATTTACAGGGTTAGACACATGGGATGCCACATGCCCAACAATCCTTGTACTGTGAGGCAGTATAGCAACACAGTGAGGCAGTATAGCAACACAGTGCAGAGGTTTTACTGTATGTAGTTTATGTAGTTTCCTGTGAGGCAGTATAGCAACACAGTGAGGCAGTATAGCAACACAGTGCAGAGGTTTTACTGTATGTAGTTTATGTAGTTTCCTGTGAGGCAGTATAGCAACACAGTGCAGGTTGTACTGTATGTAGTTTATGTAGTTTCCTAAGCGACGCTAGAAATAAAGTATATATATGAGGGTGTAGTAATAGAAACTGTTGAGGTGATTTGAAGTGTGTATCTTAAGATGGAGGTGTGTGTTATGATGATGAGAAGTGTGTGTGAAGGATGGAGGTGTGTGTTATGATAGAAGTGTGTGTTATGATGGAAGTGTGTGCGGATGAGTATAAGTATATATACTTTTTTGATCCCATGAGGGAAATTTGGTCTGTGCATTTATCCCAATCAGTGAATTAGTGAAACACACTCCAGCACCACAGCCTGATACACACAGTGGTGAAGCACACACTAATCCAGCTAACAGTGAGCTGCCTACAGCACCACAGCCCGGCGTGAGGGCAGTGAGAGGGTGGGTGCTGCACTCCCAAGGCACTTCAGCAGTGACCCACTCAATCAGGCTCGGGGTGGCCTCCCGGTTCTAGAGTCCAGAGTGATCTTTAACCAGTCAGAGCCACATGCCCAATATGTGGAAGGTGTGTGTTATGATAGAAGTGTGTGTTATGATAGAAGTGTGTGTGTGTAAGGATGGAGGTGTGTGTGTATGGATGGAGGTGTGTTATGATAGAAGTGTGTGTGTGACGGATGGAGGTGTGTGTTATGATAGAAGTGTGTGTGTTATGATAGAAGTGTGTGTGTGTACGGATGGAGGTGTGTGTTATGATAGAAGTGTGTGTGTATGGATGGAGGTGTGTGTGGATGGAGGTGTGCGGATGGAGGTGTGTGTTATGATAGAAGTGTGTGTGTAAGGATGGAGGTGTGTGTTATGATAGAAGTGTGTGTGTAAGGATGGAGGTGTGTGTTATGATAGAAGTGTGTGTGTAAGGGGATGGAGGTGTGTGTGTGCGGATGGAGGTGTGTGTTATGATAGAAGTGTGTGTGTACGGATGGAGGTGTGTGTTATGATAGAAGTGTGTGTGTGTGGATGGAGGTGTGTGTAAGGATGGAGGTGTGTGTGTAAGGATGGAGGTGTGTGTGTGCGGATGGAGGTGTGTGTGTGCGGATGGAGGTGTGTGTTATAATAGAAGTGTGTGTGTAAGGATGGAGGTGTGTGTTATGATAGAAGTGTGTGTGTGCGGATGGAGGTGTGTGTTATGATAGAAGTGTGTAAGGATGGAGGTGTGTGTTATGATAGAAGTGTGTGTGTTATGATAGAAGTGTGTGTACGGATGGAGGTGTGTGTTATGATAGAAGTGTGTGTGTGTGTGGATGGAGGTGTGTGTGGATGGAGGTGTGTGTGTGTGTGTGCGGATGGAGGTGTGTGTTATGATAGAAGTGTGTGTTTATGATAGAAGTGTGTGTGTGTACGGATGGAGGTGTGTGAGGTGATAGAAGTGTGTGTGTAAGGATGGAGGTGTGTGTTATGATAGAAGTGTGTGTAAGGATGGAGGTGTGTGTAAGGATGGAAGTGTGTGTGTGTAAGGATGGAGGTGTGTGTTATGATAGAAGTGTGTAAGGATGGAGGTGTGTGTGTGGATGGAGGTGTGTGTTATGATAGAAGTGTGTGTGTGTACGGATGGAGGTGTGTGTTATGATAGAAGTGTGTAAGGATGGAGGTGTGTAAGGCGATAGAAGTGTGTGTATAAGGATGGAGGTGTGTGTTATGGATAGAAGTGTGTGTGGGTGATGGAGGTGTGTGTTATGATAGCGTGTGTGTAAGGATGAAAAGACAGAAGGTGTAAAAGGATGGAGGTGTGTTATGATAGAAGTGTGTGTGTTATGATGGAGGTGTGTGTGTAAGGATGGAGGTGTGTGTGTGGAAGAAAAAGGTGGAGAAGCAAAAGTGATGGAGGTGTGTGTGTGATGGAGGTGTGTGTGCGGATGGAGGTGTGTGTTATGATAGAAGTGTGTGTGTAAGGATGGAGGTGTGTGTGTGCGGATGGAGGTGTGTGTTATGATAGAAGTGTGTGTGTAAGGATGGAGGTGTGTGTGTCTTACCTGCCCTGTGAATCCTGCTCTCCTCCAGCAGGGGTATCATGAGGCCGGGATGTTGCCGTGGTGGCTCCCAGCGCAGGCTTGCTGTTTAGGTTTAGCGGCACGGCCACCACCGGCACACACGCGCCGGGTGCAGGTGGACTGGGCTCGGGCACGGGGGCACAGGGTGGGGGTGCGCCATCTGCAAGAAGGGCTGACCTCTGACCCCTGGGGGCGACCCCGAGATGGGCGTGAGCACGCGTGGGCGCGGGACAGGCGTGATGACGGAGGGGCAGGAGGAAGAGGGGGATGAAGAGGAGGAGGAGGAGGAGGAAGGCGGAGTGTGCCGTGGGGAGGGCCGGGTCGTCGGGGGCGACGTTCTGGATTTGTTGGTGGAGAGGTCTACGGGTTCCGTCTGGGCCTGGAAGAGGTCGGACGGGCAGAACCGCCCGGGTCTCGGCTATGGATGCCGGGTCGAACCGGGCCTCAGCAACACCAGCACGGACTAAGGAAACAACACAGAGACGTCACCAGACAACACCATCACCCATCAGGTTACACAGAGACGTCACCAGACAACACCATCACCCACGTCACCATCACCCATCAGGTTACACAGAGACGTCACCATCACCCATCAGGTTACACAGAGACGTCACCATCACCCATCAGGTTACACAGAGACGTCACCATCACCCATCAGGTTACACCACCATAGAGACACCCATCAGGTTACCACAGAGACGTCACCATCACCCATCAGGTTACACAGAGACGTCACCATCACCCATCAGGTTACACAGAGACGTCACAATCACCCATCAGGTTACACAGAGACGTCACCATCACCCATCAGGTTACACAGAGCCACCATCACCCATCAGGTTACACAGACGCTTTTCACCATAGAGACGCCTACCATCACCCATTTAGTATAGTATATATTTAGTATATTCTTTATCTTCTACAGTCCTTATTGCTTAGTTGTGTTTCTATATTATATACTTTTAATTACTTTTTCTGCTGTTAGTGAATGTGTGTGTGTTGTCTGTGTGCTACTGATACCTTGAATTTCCCCTGGGGATCAATAAAGTATCTCTCTATCTATCTATCTATCTATCTATCTATCTATCAATCTATCACCCATCAGGTTACACAGAGACGTCACCATAGAGACGTCACCATCACCCATCAGGTTACACAGAGACGTCACCATCACCCATCAGGTTACACAGAGACGTCACCATAGAGACGTCACCATCACCCATCAGGTTACACAGAGACGTCACCATAGAGACATCACCATCACCCATCTCTCAGGTTACACAGAGACGTCACCGTCACCCATCAGGGTACACAGAGACGTCACCATAGAGACGTCACCATCACCCATCTCTCAGGTTACACAGAGATACTATGGGCATGTAAGGACCTGTTGCATACCTTGACCTCTACAGCACTCTACAATTTGGGTTCTGCGCGACGCCATTCACAACAAGATGCAAGAATTTGAACATGTCCTCAGTGTCGCCATTGTATTCATAACTCATTCAAAACTCGCCACGCGCGGGGGGGGTACATGATTTTTAATTCATCACAACCTGGGTATTCAACAATTAGTATTTCTGGGCATGGACTCTGTATGAATAAGGCACCATGGTAACACCCTCCATGTACAAATGTGTTTGTGTGTGTTTGATGTGTGTTTGGTGTGTGTTTGTGTGTGTTTGATGTGTGTTTGGTATGTGTTTGTGTGTGTTTGATGTGTGTTTGGTGAAAGGCTCCATGGGGATGTTTGGAGGCGTGTGGGAGACTGCAGGCCTTCCTGACTGACACGGGGTTGTTTACAACACCTGGCACTGGTCTATATAGACGACTGGCTATGGATAAACTAGAGAGGGAGAGAGAGAGAGAGAGAGAGAGAGAGAGAGAAAGAAAGACATAAAGAGAGAGAGAATGCAGAGTGACTACTGTGTTATCTGTAACACTGGCTTTGACAACACTGTAATCAGTCATGCTAATAAAGCTCCTTTGAATTTGAATTTGAGAAGGCAGAGGGAGCGAGAGAGACAGAGAGGAAGAAAGAGAGTGAGACAGAGAGAAAGAGCGAGAGAGAGAACAAGAAAGAGAGAGAGAGAGAGCGGAGATGGAAGTGTTGCCACCCCTTCAGTGCAACACTGGGCTAACCTGACCCTAGCTGATGAATTTCAGTCCTTAGCTCCACCTAGCCCACTACACCATCTGGGACCTCTTCCATTGAGAGAGAGTGATTTCTGCAACCGACACTTTATGGTACAGCCAATCAGGACGAGGGATGGAGTTTCATAGATGTGACGTGAGCTTAGAAGTTTACTGTGAGACTGTTATCAGCGCCACGGGTTGGTTTTCGATTTGGCATCACTGCCAATAGATGACGGACAAGTGGCTTATTCAATCATATGCAAGCATTTTTGATTAGGCCCAGCCTCTGAAGCAACACTCCAATGGATCGGTTCCAGATGGATGAGTGGAGCTTGGCTGAGCGTAAATTCATCTGGCTAGGGTCAGGGCACTGGGCATGAACACACACACACACACACATACACACACACACACACTGGGCATGAAGACACACACACACACACACACACACACACACACTGGGCATGAACACACACACACACACACACACATGCACACATTCTCACTCTCTCTGACACACACACACACACTGGGCATGAACACACACACACATACACACACATGCACACATTCTCACTCTCTCTGACACACACACACACACACTGGGCATGAAACAATAGACCAGAAACCCAAGCGGAAGAAATCATGACTAGTGACTCTGATTTTTCCGGCGCAGAGTCGCGTTCGGGGGCGAACCCTCTTCAGGGCCCTGCAGCTCGCACACTGTCTGCCCCACTGCTCTCTCTCTCTCTCTCTCTCTCTCTCCTCCACTGTGGTTTCCACTGTCTCAACTCAACACACACACACACACACACACACACACTCTGAAATGGAACATGTTTTGAAACCTCATCTCTCTTGCACTCACGCTCTCGTCCTGTCACACTTCACTGTCTCTCTCTTCCTCTCTCACCCCTCACACACACACACACGCACACAGACATAGACACACACACACACAGACGCAAACACACATGCACAAAGACACACAGACACACACAGACGCAAACACACACACACACATGCACACAGACACACACAGATGTGAACACACACACACACACACATGCATACAGACACACATAGACGCAAACACACACACGCACACACACACAGATGCACACACACACACACACACACACACGCACACACCATCACACACACACACACCACATCCATGGCCCCTGTCCAGCTCTGGTGTTCGGTGGGCCACTGGTTATTATGGCTAATTTTCCAAATCCAAGCAGCTTCTGGTCAGAGGGGGGGTTGGGAAGGGGTCGGTCGGGGTGGCAGGGTAGCGGGAGGCGTTTTTCCAAGAAAGGGGTCTTGGCTGTGAGCCCATTCAAACACGGAGAGCGCGTCTGAGCATGTGTGGACAGGCTCTGTTGACTTAAAGAGAGCCTGGGCTTTTTAAACGCTGACGCACTTCAAAGCTCTGGTCCTGCCTGTGGCACTCTGATCCAATACACACGCTATCAATAATACTAATCGACACACACATACTGTACAACAACCAGGTTCAATGGTCAGCCAGGGTACCGCGACGGTAAGCGCAAGTACGCGTGTGTCCTGTGTCTCTGTGTGTGTGTGTGTGTGTGTGTGTGTGTGTGTGTGTGTGTGTGTGTGTGTGTGTGTGTGTGTGAGTGTGTGTGTGTGTGTGTGTCTGTGTAAGAGAGACCGAGCCAGGAAGAGAGTGTGTTTATGAGTTTATGCTTGAGTGAGAGAAAGGGCATACGGAATGTGCCAATGTGTGTGTACCTTGCTTCCTTCTCGAGTGTATGATTATGAATGTGTTTACGTTTTTTTGTGGTTGTTTTCATGACAACACACACTACAATCAGGCTTGTGTATTGTCTGTTTATGTTTGTGAGGGTGTGTGTGTGTGTGTGTGTACGTACCACTACATGAGCACATAATCTTTTCTGGAAGCTAAAAGACTCTACTTGAGTAAATAGTCCCAAACACAACACAACACATAGAAACTGGATACACATCTAACAATGAGCAGAACCTGAACCCCTTTAACCTCTTGAAGTGCTGATGAGCCAAAACACACAAGCACAACCCAGTGGGGACCTGACAAGCTGAGTCACTGTGAAGCCGAGTCATTACTCCTGAACATTGGTGAACCCCTAATACATAAATGCTTGTGTGTGTGTGTGTGTGTGTTTTGTGTGTGTGTGTGTGTGTGAGAGTATGTTTGTACATATGTGTGTGTGTGTGTGTGCATGTGTGTGTGCATTTGTGTTTGTGTGTGTGTGTGTGTATGTGTGTGTGTACATGTGTATGCGTGTGTGTGTGTGTGTGTGTTTGTGCAAGCATGTGCTTGCATGTGTGTGTGCATGTGTATTTGTGTATTTAAGGTAAAGAGATAGCAGTCTGGCAGTGAGCCGTGTGTGCAGACAGCTTGTGTCATTAACCGATAGCGCTCAAGAAAAACACCAAAGCAGCAGCAGCAGCAGCAGCAGCATGCTAAGCCGCTGATGGCATCTGGAAACACAGAGGTCTTGAGCAAACACATAAATTCAGTAATGATGAAATAATAACCATCTTTTAAGCCGCCACCCTTCTGACCCTAGTTCCTGCCGGACATACCAGAGCAGAGCCGCCTGGAGACACGGCCACGCCACGCTGCGCCACTCACCCTTCAATTCGCTGTGGTTCCTCGGGCCCCACTCCACCCGGCCTTCCACCTCGCTTCCACCCGGGCCCACCACCACCGGGCCTGGCACGCTCCACCGCCGAGCGCAGCACTGGCATCCCGTCCAGCATCAGCATACTGTCACCAGCTCTGCAGGAAAGAACAGAACACAGAGAGAGAGAGGGAGGGAGGAAAAGTGGGAGAAAAACAGGGCGAGAAAGATAAATGTGTTATAGACGTGTTGAAAACATGTCACCAGGTCATTCCCTGAGAGTGGCCCTGATAATGCCCTGATGTGGTCCTGATACCGCCCTGATGTGGCCCAGATGATGTTCGGCCCTGATGTGGCCCAGATGGCCCTGATAGGATGTGGCCCCTGATAGATGCCCCCTGATAATGCCCCTGATACAGCCCTGATGTGGCCCAGATACGGCGCAGCTCTAGCTGGCGGTGACTGACGTGTTTATCTGCGCACAATTACATCTTGCGCTCGGCAGCACCCAGCTGTCGGCTCCGGGGCGGCAGATTGCACAGGTGTCCCCGCCGGCCTCGGTGACGGCCTCGGCAGACGCTTACGCCACTCGCCTGGACGGGCTCGGCAGATGCCTACGCCGGGGCTCTGAATATAGCACTCAAAAAGAATTTCTTTGCTCAAACTAAATTAAGGGTCAGTTTGCTTTGCAACAAAACATGATGTGAATTCAATTTGATCATTTGATCAGATCATCACACTGATACTGAGCAGCAACTCCTGACAACAGCAACTTTCCTAAATCACCAAAAACCAAAAACATTTGCAAACATCGGGGAGAGTGAAGGACAGCAGCAGAGAGATAGAGAAGAGAGAGAGAGAGAGAGAGAGAGAGAGAGATAGAGAGGAGGAGAGAGAGAGAGAAGTAAAATCTATAGTTGAGAGTCCAGGGTTGAATTTGGCTAAAGAGTGACATCATGGAGACCCGTGGCAGGGTGGGGCTGGGGTGATGGTGGAGGGTGGAATTAATGAAGCGTACAGAGGAGATCACACACACACACACACACACACACACACACACACACACACACACACACTGGCCTGTGCGGTTAAACCGGTGCAGTGTAGAAGCAGCCAGATGATGTCAGTGCCTCCTCCCGAGGTGTTCAGCTATCAGCGACCAACACCCACCCCTCCAGCAGCCCCCACCCTCCCTCCCTCCCCCCTCCCCAGCCCGCCCTCCACCTTCCGAGGTGTGTGTGTGTGTGTGTGTGTGCGTGTGCGTGTGCGTGTGTGTGCGCGTGTGTGTGTGTGCGCGTGTGTGTATATGTGTGTGTGTGTGTGGGCGGCTCTTTAAAGCACAGGGTCTCAAGCGGCCACTCTCTTCCCTCCTCCATTTTCTCATTTTTTGTGGCTGTTGTGTTTTTTCAGAGGTGCACCAGCGAGCGAGCAAGCGCGTGGTCAGGCGGGCGAGAGAGGCGCCAGCGCTGCCCGCTATCTCCCCTGCCCATCTCGTCCTCCCACACTCTTACTTTCTGACGCACGCAGCAGGAAACGCCACCAGAGCACACACACACACACAGCAGCTCATCTCACCGCGCCCGCCGATCGTTCGCTCGGCACCATCAGCCCAGTAGTGGATCCCTCTCGGAGCCCTCGCCGTCCACTGTTTTTCTTATTCACTTGTTTTTTTTTGTAAACTTTCTGTTTCTTTTTCCACGGTGGCTCCCAGCCAGTAGTTTTGGCAGACGTGTTGGCCTTTAGCTGGAGAGAGAGAAGCCCATCTGGTCTGTTTTCGACTGAGGGGAGGAAAGAAACGCATTGTGTCTCCTGGCCGCTTGTCCCGGTCTGACATGAAGCAAACAGGACGTCGTTATCCCTCTGTTCCTGTTTTTCCCCTGCACACCTCCTATCTTCTCTCTGTCTCACTATCTCTCTCTGTCTCACTCTCTCTCTCTCTCTTCTCTCTCTCACTCCACCCATGTCCCACCATCTCTCCTCTGCTGTCTCCACTCCTCTCTCTCTGTCTCACTATCTCTCTCTGTCTCCCACTATCTCTCTGTCTCATTTCTCTCTCTCTCTCTCTCTCTCTCTGTCTGTCCATCAGAGCAAACAGTCTCATGTGACTCCAGTCTGGTCCAGGTGTCTGTAGTCCAAATCGGCTGCGTGGTGTGTGTGTGTGAGTGTGTGTGTGAGTAATGCCGTGAACCTCTCAGCGGAGACCCTTGCTGACCCACTGAGCTATCGTGGCTGAGTCTGGCTGGACACACATACACCACACTCCTCTGAGACCCTGATGACTGTGTGTGTGTGTGTGTGTGGGGGTGTTGTTGAGACAGAAAGTGGGCGAGAGAGAGGTTCGACACTCATTTACTGAATCAGGATTCTTGAAACAGTATGCACATGAATGTGTGTGTGTGTGTGTGTGGGGGTCAAAGAGAATTGGAGAGAAGTTCAACACTCGTTTGTGTTCTCGAAACGGTATGCACGTTTATTGAACCAAACATTTACATTACTGCACAGTGAAAGCACTTAACGCCTGGGAGG
>NC_063211.1:1610520-1613020 GCF_017589495.1 Alosa alosa | reverse complement strand
TCAGAGAGAGAGAAAGAATAAGAGACGAGGTGAGAGATGGAGAGATACAGAGAGAAAGAGAGGGAGAGAGAGAGGGGTGAGAGGAGGTGGAGAGCTTTCTCATCCTCATAGAAAGCCCTCTGCGCAATGACCAGACTCCATTAATAACACCCACAGAAAGAGACAGAGAGAGAGAACGAGAGAAAAAGAGAGCTAGAGAGACTGAGAGAGAGAACGAGAGAAAGAACGAGAGAAATAGAGAGCTAGAGAGACTGAGAGAGAAGGGGACAGAAAAAGGCAGAGAAAGGAGAGAAGAGAGAGAGAGAAAGTATGTAAGGGTCAAGGGTCAAGGGTCAAGGTGGTTGTGTGTGAGAGCACTGGGGGGAGGTCATTGGCTGATTTGTGTGGACACTGATGAATGACGTCTCATTTATTTTATAGCCATCAGAAGCTAATCAGACACATAACGTGTGTGTGTGTGTGTGTGTGTGTGTGTGTGTGTGTGTTTGTGTGTGTGTGTGTGTGTGTGTGTGTGTGTGTGTGTGTGTGTGTGTGTGTGTGTGTGTGTCAGAGAAAGAGAGAGAGAAATGGAGAGAGACATCATTTTACTGTTGATTTTGGACTCTGCTCTCCTCTCTGCTCTCCAACATCACGCTCCTACACACCCAGCTGTGTGTGTGTGTGTGTGTGTGTGTGTGTGTGAACAGGAGTGTGTGTGTGCACTCGAGTGATTCACCTCATCATAACAGGAAGAGTGGAAATGAGAGGAGTAGAGATTTGACGGAGTGTTTATTTATCTGTCGTGGGTATGTGGGTATGTGTGTGTGTGTGTGTGTGTGTGTGTGTGTGTGTGTGTGTGTGTGTGTGTGTGTGAGGGTATGGGGGATTACACAGTAGCGGCACTAAGCTATACACTTGTGACGGGTGAAAATAATCACTGATTAATGCTTCTCTCTCATAGATACACACTGTTCTAGGAAAGTCATATGAAGTATGCATACATGTATAATATATTCTCCCACTATATACTCAGCATAGACTAGGCTATTATTATATAGTATATAATGACTAAGGAGACTAGGAGAGGATATGTATATTCACCTTTGCACTGTGTGAGTGGGTGTGTAATTGTGTGAGTGTGAGAAAGAAGTCTTTCATGTGTGTGTGTGTGTGTGTGTGTGTGTGTGTGTACTTGATTGCATTGGCTGAGACTGTTTGGTTTGATTGACACCTGAATCAACTGAAGCCAAGCATTAGCAGCCTCCTCCTGCAGCTGCATGAAAGATGCATTAAAGCCTTCAACGTAGTGTGTGTGTGTGTTTGTGTTTTTCTCTATATGTATGCATGTGTATGTGTGTGCGTGCGTCTACAGTATGTGCATGTGTGTGTGTGTCTCTATATGCATGTGTGTGCGTGTGTGTGTTTTCAGACTGTAACTGGTAGCTCACAGCCACGTGGAAAAGATAATTATCTACAGTCAAAATCATTACATAAGACAGTGGACCTAATATGGGAACTGATCATTACTGCACTTCCCTCAGTGAAATAAAACAGCCCATGAAACCAGTATGCTTTGGTCAAACGGGACCAATTGGGTCTTATAGAGGTATCTCTGATTATCTCTGAATCGCTCTATGTGTGTGTTTATGTATTTGTTTAGAGTAATGGAGACTGTGTGTGTGTGTGTGTGGGGGGTTGAGTGTGTGTGTGTTTGTGAAGTATAAAATGACTTTGCTGTGATTGCAGTCTACAGATTTGTCTTATGGGGGCAGAGGTGTTGCAATGTGTTACCCTGGAGGGGTCGGTGTGTGTGTGTGTGTGTGTATGTGTGTATGTCAGTGTGTGTGTGTGTGTGTGTGGGGGGGGGGGTGTTCAAGCCTCATTGGGCTCACACCTGCCCCTAACCTTCCCCCCCACACACACTATTACAAATGAAGTGGAAAAATACTATAACAGAGCAACTGCACTAGGGCTGTGCGTGTGTGTGTGTGTGTGTGTGTGTGTGCCTGTCTGTCTGTATTGTGCAGCGGATGGTGAATATTCATGCGGTGTGTGTGTGTGAGTTCATTGTGTGTTCACTGTGTGTTCATCTCTGCGTCACTTGTGTCAGCAGGAGCAGAGTGTGTGTTTCAGTTGCTATGTGAGACAGAGGGCCCTCCAAATGGGCTGTATTCCATTGCCAGTCCTTCCAACACACACACACACACACACACACACACACACACACACACACATACACTGTACGCTGACCTAATTCAACTGCCATACCAGCTGAGGTGGCACCTGCCCCTCTCCCTGCCCTTGAGTGTGTGTGTGTGTGTGTGTGTGTGTGTGTGTGTGAAGGGGGATGGGTAATTTCAGGTCTGTGGCTTTCAAATGTGCAATTTGATGAAGTGTTCACTGCACTAAGTGCTAAATGTCCTCTCTCTCTTTCTTTCTCCTTCTTCCATTCCGCCCGCTCCTCTCCTCCTCTCTCCTCCTTTCTTGTCTCCTTTTCTCCTCCTCTCCTCTCGTCCTCTCC
>NC_063211.1:1580520-1593020 GCF_017589495.1 Alosa alosa | reverse complement strand
GACAACAACAGCTGAACAATGTAGGAAACAATGGGCACTTTAGCCGTACAGTGGACCTGCCTGTCTGCCTGCCTGCCTGTCTGTCTGCCTGCCTGCCTGTCTGCCTGCCTGCCAGGGGCTGTTTGTTAGTCGCCAGTGGAGCAATTATTAGACACGCAGACAGACAGACAGACAGACAGATAGACAGATAGATAGACAGACAGACAGACAGACAGACAGATAGACAGACAGATAGACAGATAGACAGGCAGATAGACAGGCAGATAGACAGATAGATAGACAGGCAGATAGACACACAGACAGACAGACAGCCTGGGAGACAGACGGGCCAGCTTGCTCTCAGTCACACAGGAAACCAGTGGGCAGACAGAGTTGCACACCGCCTCACTTCTGGTTAAAACACTTCCTGTCGATGGGTGAACAGTTTCCTGTAGCATAGACAACAGAGTCTGAGAGTGTCTCTCGCTTGGATGAGTGTCACTGGCGGTGCCAGTCTTTAAGTGCTTAAAAACGTTAACCAAACAGCCGCAAGCCTAAACGTTATTTTGATTTCTGGTAATCAGTTGGAGCAGTTACTGTACATGCATACAGGCCCACTTCCCACAGGCCCAATATCCCATACAATGTTAATGTCTAACAAATGTCCAAACCGCACATTTGATCATATATTATATTTTCCAAAGAGGTTCTTTCTTCGCTGTTCTTCCGTACTTCCCACACACCACATTTCCTGGAAGAATGAAACTCTAAAAACAGGGCAACTTCTTCATGAATCTGAAATAACATTGATTTGGGCAGCCTTCCTGTTTCTGCTTGTCAGTCAGCTCCATAGACAGTAAAAAAGAAAACGCGAGTCGTTGGCGCCATCTTGCGCTCGCCAACCGCAACACATGCAAATGAACCTAGTCAGGCTTTAGCGATGCCCCATTTTAGTTCGTGCGCTAGAGGGCGTGACTTACTAAACTCATGACCAGCACCTTGCACACAAGCACACTTGTTGCCTGTAATCATCACCACTCCAATTCAGCTTCCTGCACATTTACCTCTCTGTGCTCTGCACGGTCACATCTCTGCCTTGCTGAAAAAAGCAAACCACAGTTTTATCTAAGTTAAGTCTTAGATCAGTCTCTAACTCGGTTAGAGAACCCCAGGAGCGACATTTTGAGGTAAGGAGCTAGGCAATTTAGCACGGAGGTATGCGGACAGGTTAACCTGTGTTAGATTGATGTGAGATAATTTGAAGGTGGTCCTTGACGGAGAGAATCTACTTGTGAACTTCTGAATTTTTAAAAAAAAGTTATTTTCTGTAGGAGAGACGGTAGCCTAGTTTCCCCTTATGTCTAAAACCACGAAACGCCGTTGATGCTCAGATAAATGTGTTTTTTTTCCCCTTAGCGTTAAATACCAGTGGTAGGTAGGCCTATGTGATTTTCCTTCACCAATCGACTATTTAAATGCCTGTTGTTTAGCGTAAGCTAGCCTAAAAGTCGTATGAAATAACATTAGGACTGTGATATAATTGCGTAAATAAACGCAAATGTTAAAAAATGCATGTGAAGTGAGGTATTGTTTTTTTAACGTCGGAAATGTTTTGAAACCACAGCAAGCGCGTTCTCTTCTCTCTCTCATCCGGGCATGGAGTGGCGCGGGCAGCCGACCGTCAGCTCAGCAGTGGCTTTCTCGGAAGCGCAGAGATGGGTTGAGGTAAAAAAAAAAAAAAAACACACACACACTTTTAAAAAGGACTTTCTCTGTGGCAATGGTTACATATTGTGTTTTGATAGAATTGTATTTCATATTTATTAACTCGTTGTCTAACAAACTTTTCACCTGCGATGACCAGTGGATGAATTGAGGGGAGGGTACTGAAGCCTTTTCTGGCTAAAATGTTTGGTAGTCTACAGTAAACTAATGATCTCCGCCTTTCTGTTGCCTTCCATAACTGGGACAACTCATATTGGCCGCTCCAATAAGCACGAGTACCCGACACACTGATGAGCTGTGTTATTTTACGATGGCTCAGCCTCAGACTTCCGAGTTAATTAGTGAAAACTCTTCGCCAAAAAAAGTTTATTGCGGCCTTGAACGCGCCCCACTGTGAAGTTAGGAATTTGTTTGTGAGGTCTTGTTTATTGTCCCACAGTTTGGTTAATGGTCGATCATCATCACAGTCTGCATTGAGTTTTATGCAAATTCATCGTGCCTTTATAAGCTCAACTTTCCTTTAAACAACGGGAGTGTTCATTGTGCTTGTAAGGAACAGGACACACGTCTTAAAGCTTGGAAGAACCACTGTTTCAAGGTGAGCATTTATGTTGATTTTGTAGATGAGGTAAACAGTAGCCTAAGCTGTTTATAAAAATGTTTTTTCATAGTTGAAGTGCTTCTGTTAGAGCAATACTGTGTCCATTAATTTGATGATGAGTCCCTTCATTAAGAGCAGGGTCTGTTTGTTAGTCTCCTCTCTGGATGAATCTCTGACCGTGGTCTTTCCGGTGTTACTGCACTCCAGACAACTCCAAAGTTGTGCAGTTCTGGAACGTCCAACTTTAAGTGGTGTTCCGTTGTACTTTTTCTAGTAGGAGGTTGGGAAAATCTTTAACTTTATGAGTCTGGAATGCAACTGGAATGGTTGAAAATATCCCCATCTCTGAAGTGGTCTTAAATGCAGCCATGAGGCATGAGGCCAGTGCGTGAGGAGGAGTTGTTGAGACGCAGACGGAGAGCACTGAGACAGGCGATGACCCGTGCTGCTTAGCATGAGCTAGAGGCTGAACCTCCTCTGGTCTCCATGGTGATGTCTGAGCTAGAGACTGAACCTCCTCTGGTCTCCATGGTGATGTCTTGAGCTAGAGGCTGAACCTCCTCTGGTCTCCATAGTGATGTCTGAGGACGATGCCAAACAGACCAGTAACAGAGGGGGGTGGCGTTGGGGAGGATTTTAAAACATTTATCATTATCATTTATTATCGTGGTGGAGGATGGCACGGCAAGAGGACTGAAGTCGGGGGTTGGGCACTGCAGGGTGGCACAGCAAGAGGCTCGAAGTGGAGCAGGATGGGCACAGTGGTCTAATGATGGGACATTCATTGCATTCCATGTGCCCACATTGCTGGGTCACAACATCGGGGTTCAGATGGCACGGGTCAGTGCTCTCTCTCTCTCTCTCTCTCTCTCTCTCTCTCTCTCTCTCTCTCTCTCTCTCTCTCTCTCTCTCTCTCTCTCTCTCTCTCTGGGGCATGCTTACATGGGCACCCTGAAAGGAAGTTTCCGGAAGCCTCGGTTGCGCTGGCATCGAGGACGGGCATTGTCCTGGCCCACTGGGGCCTGTAAGCTGGCCCGTATTGGCGCAGGGGCTTTTGAAGTGAGCGGGTGGGTGGCACTGCCCAGTAACACGGAGTGGACAGGGGAGGGGGTGGGGATGTATGGAGCCGGACACCCCTGGCATTAGCGCTCCCTCGGCATTAGCGTTGTGCTAATTGAGGCTTTTCATTCATCCCACAGTGAGTTAATTTGGGCATTGAGCTGAAGGACAGTGCGGTGTTATTATGGGTGCAGCGCTGGGCTGGCACAGTGCCCTGGGGCAGAATGTCCTCTTCCTATAGCCCTGCTGATGCCCCGGGGCAGAATTGAGCTGCCAGAATGTCCTCTTCCTTTAGCCCTGCTGATGCCCCGGGGCAGAATTGAGCTGCCAGAATGTCCTCTTCCTTTAGCCCTGCTGATGCCCGGGGCAGAATTGAGCTGCCAGAATGTCCTCTTCCTTTAGCCCTGCTGATGCCCCGGGGCAGAATTGAGCTGCCAGAATGTCCTCTTCCTTTAGCCCTGCTGATGCTGATGTTCTACCTGTTCACTTAACACGGCTGATTTCACTAATCAGCTGATCTGCTTGGCTGAGGAGTTGTGCTAATTAGAATCATCTGATTTAGTGAACAATTTAAGAAATATGTGGTGGGACTTACTTTCTGAAGCTGTACTTTTACACCTCTGCTTTTGTGTTGTACTCTCGTACCTCACTCTCCATTTGTCCCTGCACAGTGCTCTCCTACTCTCTCTATCATTCTCTCTCTCTCTCCCCATATCTCTCTCTCTCTCCATTTGTCCCTTCACATGCTTCCTCCCTTCTCTCTCTCCTCTCTCTCTCCATTTGTCCCTCCTCAGTCTCTCTCTCTGTCCCTGCACAGTGCTCTCCTCTCTATGATTCTCTCTCCTCTCTCTCTCTCTCTCTTTTTCTATAATGCTCTCCTCTCTATGATTCTCTCCCTCACACCTTTTTTCTCTCACATTCTAGACCTCTGTTCTTCTAGGCATGGAGGGAAAGGAAGGCCGTAGTGGTGTGTTGAGTGCCTCTCTCATTAATCTGCACTCTGTTCTGGCTGAGTTGCTCTAATCCGGAGGAGAGCTCAGCTGTGGCAGAATTCCTTTCCACTGAGGCACATCTCATGTCTGCGTGCTGGATTGGCCGCAGAGATCAGGAAGGCAGCAGAGCCCCCCTACCACATACACACACACACACACACACACACACACACTCCCTCTAGGAGTCCATCCCCAGGCCCTCTACTCACTAATTAATCAGCTGTGTGTGTAAGTGTGTGTCTTTGTTGGTCTGTGTGAATGTGTGTGTTTGTCATGAGGATGTTGAGGGGAGGGGCGTAGCCCCTGCTTTGTTTTGTTGTTTTCTGGCCGGCTTGTTTGCTGTATTTCATTCCAAGAGCCACCAGTACATGGATTAGATATGCCCCAACTAGATACGTTAGCTATCTCAGTCGTTTAGATACGTTAGCTATCTCAGTCGTTTAGATACGTTAGCTAACTCAGTTGTTTACATACTTTAGCTAACTCAGTCGTTTAGATAAGTTAGTTAACTCATTTCTGTTAGATAACTCAGTAAATTCGTTCGACACTTCCACAGTGTTGTTGCATCTTCAGGTAAATATGAGGGAGTGGTTTCACTAACTAATGGGCTCATTGTTTCTCTCAGGAGGTGACTGAAAAATCTTTTGGGACCAACAACTTCAGATCAGCGTTGGAGAATGGAGTTCTCCTGTGCGAGTGAGTCGATGGACTAATGACGGGGCTCTGTTGTGTCCTCTCTTTTAGTCAATCCAGTTAGACATTTCCAGAGGAACTCCCTCTGCTTCTGCACAGTTGCTTTTGTCTAGTATTTAGTGATGTAATTTATTGTTTTGGTGTGTTTTCTGTCTTCGTGTAGTCTGATAAACAAGTTGAAGCCGGGCATCATTAAGAGGGTGAACCACCTCTCCACCCCTATTGCTGGCCTGGTAAGTGAACGTCATATGATCTGCTGTCAGAGTCTGTGGACCCGGTCTTGGCCATCAGAAACGGATGATCAGAGGAGCAAAGTTTATAGACATTAAAGGCGTGGCCAGTCCATATTCTTACTAATTTGATTTTGTGATCAAACGCTGGGCGGCTGGCGCAAAAGGGTTGTTCTTATGTTCCTTAATCAGTCATGGGTGTGTTCTTATGTTCCTTAATCAGTCATGGGTGTGTTTTGGCCGTAACATCTTTTAAACCAATGAGACTGACATCTGTCATTCCCTTTAACAGCAAGCAGCGCAACTTCAAACAGCACATTAGTATTTTGATAGTCAGTGGCGCATTTGAAGGAAACTGCTTGCACGCCAGACCATATGGAACTGGCATTCCACTAAACCTGACTTTGCTAAACCTGACTTTGCTAAAAGCTGTTTGTGACTTGCAGAGTATGACATGCATCTGCACTCGTCTACTAACTTCACCGTCTTCCACTATTGACTGACAAGGGGTTACCATGGAAAACATCGCCTGAAAAAAGCAACACTTCCCCCAATAATGGATAGATTGATAGATACTTTATTGATCCCCAAGGGGAAATTCGAGAATGTTTAAATGACTGAATGAAAATCCTAAGGCTATTTATCCTGCAGAAGAGTTTCTGCTTACATCTCGTTACAGCTGTGCTTTATATGTGCCTGTCGCTATAGAGCAGGTTTTTCTTGGTCAGTGGCGTAATGATTTCTAGAGGGTGTAAGATAACCTTTTTAATTGCCACACCCCTCGGCGCAAGGTTTAATAAAATTGGAGCGTGTGACCCAATTCCTCACTTTATTGAGTGTAAGATGAGGATGAGCCTTGCGCCACACTTTGCCCACCTTGCGCCCGGTGCACGATAGTGCCCGCTCTGTGTGATGTGTGAAACGTTGTGTGTGACTGCATTTTTAACAGCATGTGCATGTGTGTGTCTGTGAGTGTAAATGCATGAAATGTTTGTGTAAATGTGTAACTGTGGAATGTGTGTATATTTGTGTAACTGGAATGAGTGTGTGTGTGTGTGTGTGTGTAAAAGTGCATGGATGTACGTGTGTGTGTCT
The DNA here is from genome assembly GCF_017589495.1 of Alosa alosa. Classification (NCBI taxonomy): domain Eukaryota; kingdom Metazoa; phylum Chordata; class Actinopteri; order Clupeiformes; family Clupeidae; genus Alosa; species Alosa alosa. The sequence goes on along the minus strand of NC_063211.1, from coordinate 1,586,646 downwards.
GTGTGTGGGTGGACCAGGTACAGCTTTGTACTGATGTTATGACACCGAGTTGTGAACATGCAGCACAGCTAAATTTATCCTGAGAGGACATGGGAGAACTTTTGCACAGTACAGTGAGCATGCTCAGACACACACACACACACCACAAACATACATATGTACCACACATGCACCACAGATACCATATACACACACACACACACACTTAGGATAGAAAAGCTCATAGCGTAGCTGCATGGAGTAGAGTAGTCTGTTGTAGTCCTCCCTCCATCTCTCCTCTCTGCTCCTCAGTCCTCCTCTCTCTCTCTGTCTCTGTCTCTCTCTGTCTCTGTCTCTCTCTGTCTCTCTCTCTCTCTCTCTCTCTCTCTCTCTCTCTCCCTCCCCTCCTCCCCTCCCTTATCTCCTCCCCTGTGCCGCCCTCCTCCTTTCTGTGGAGGTGTTGTGGGAGGGACTGTGTCTCCCTCATCCTCAGTGCTGTTGCGCTGGCCACCTCTGACCATCAGAGCAGCTGCCACTTACATTCTACAACTCTCAGATAATTACGGAGGCATAAACTTTTGACTGCAGCCTGCGATCCCCCAGGTTGCCTCTCTTTCTCGCTGTGTCTTATCGGGTGTATGTGTTTGGGTGTGTAAGTATTTTAACTGTGTGTGTGTAAGTATTTTTTACTATGTTTGGGTGCATGTGTTTTCATCTGGTAGTACTGCAACTCTGTTTGTGTGTATGTGTTGGTCTGTGTAAATATTTAAACTGTGGTTGTGTATGTTTGGGTGTATGTGTCTTAAGTATTTTAAGTGTGTGTGTGTGTGTGTGTTATGTGTGTGTTGTGTTTGTGTGTGTGTAAGTATTTTAACTGTGTGTGTGTTTGTATTTTAACTGTGTGTGTGTGTTATATATATGTGTGTGTGTATTTTTAACTGTGTTTGTGTGTTTTGTCTTTTTGCAGGACAATGTGAACGTGTTCCTGAAGGCTTGTCGGAAGCTTGGACTGAACGAGGCACAGCTCTTCCACCCTGGTGACCTGCAGGACGTCTCCAGCCGAGTCACCGTCAGGTGGGTCCTTCAGCACGGATATATCGGGAATACTCAATGAAAGATCTAGGGAACCGCTGGGAATACTATAGGAATACTCTATGAAAGCTGTAGGAATTTGGGAATACTGTGGAGTTCATTACTGAACACTATAATGTATAGATTGGATACACTGGGAATACTGTAGGAATACTCAATGAATGTTGCTGGCTAAATGAGGAATACTGTACAGTAAGGGGCCAATAGACCGTTTTGTAGTTGTGGTACTCCGAGGGAACACTCTAGAAAGACTGATGGAATACTGCTTGTATTGGCTGTGGTTACTTTGGGAAATGCGGAGTTCTTTTGAAATGAAGTGTTTCAAATGGCTTGGTTTTCCAGGTGATTTGTATTGTCCATTGGGGTTGAGTGGTTATTGAGGTGTCTATGCAGAGTCTATTCAGAGTGAAAGTAGAGCGTTGAGCGTTTGGAAGAGTTTCAGGCTGCATATTTGCATGAGGAGTGATAAGTTGTCTCGACTCTTGCAGCACTGTGACCATATGACATCATTCATATGTTCCGTAGCTGTTGCTCTGTGGTCATTTACTGCGTTATTTCGGTTCAGTTCCATCGTCATTGAGCAATGAGCACCGCTGGTTTACAAGAAGTGCAGAATGCTAGTGAGTGCTGTCTGTTGAACGTAGCTAATGGATGTCAGAAATGTGACACGTTTGAATAAGCCCGTGCAGCAGTTGACACAGCACGGCGTGTTTGTGCAAATGGAGGCCAGTGGCTATCTGCACATCTGCTGTACTGTACTCATCAGGCATGTCACTCAGTCAGATCCGTCCAATTAGACATGGAGAAGAGTGGCCGGAGGCGGGCACCAGGAAGTTACTGCAGGCAGGGTGGATATGAGATCATATCTCCAGTCCAGTGAGGATTAGAAAGTGTGCCATTGCACACACTCACCCCTGACCATTCACAGGAGTGCTAGCAGGAGTAGTGTCCACCATAACAGCCTCACCCATGCCATGCCTATCCATTCCTTTGGTAGATCTGCAAAGGATCCATGGTTTCTGGGAGCGCTGACATCATGGGGCCATGCCTATCCATTCCTGTGGTAGATCAGTGTATGATCCAGGTATAAGGTGGTGGTTGACCTCATGGAGCCATGCCTATCCATTCCTGTGGTAGATCAGTGGGGGCAGGAGGCCATGGAAACAGCCTCTAAACAGCCTCTGCAGTCTTTAGTCCTCAAAACCATCTAGTTGGTTGCAGTGAGAGACATCTCAAGTTTGACTGGGGGGAGGAGTCACAATCATGTCCAGCTGTACAGTCTGAGATATTGTGTGTGTGTGTGTGTGGTTGAGAAGTCAGGGTCAAAATGTCCTCAGCGTGCCACTCACTCACACTCTGTCTCTCTCTCACTCACACACACACACACACACACCCCAATCATGACACCCACATAAACATACACATACTCACAGCATCACATATTGGTACACACACACACGTGCACACTAAATTCCCCAATTCACTCTGAGATCCATGGGAGATTAACTTCAAAGGCAGATGTCCTGCTGTAACCCCTCAGGGTGGAGTGCGGGCATACACGGGGTTCTTCTCCAGGGTGTGGGGGGCGCTGAGGGGGCAGACGCGCTGCTAAATTCAGCCCAGAAGGGTCAGTCCCCTAGACCCCCGTGCCATGCTCAAATTATACCAGATTTTCTGTGTGTGTGTGTGTGTGTGTGTGTGTGTAGAGAATGTGGAATGAAGGTGCGGAATGCTGTTCCCATCAGGTGTTGGATATAACTTAAAGCCTTTAAAGCCCTTCTAAAGTATGCGTGGTGTGTGTTCGTGCTTGTGTGATTGTGTTTCAGCACCTTGCGCACAGCCTGGTGTGTGTGAGAGTGTGTTTGCGCTTCGTGTTTCTATGTTACACGTGGCCGCTCTAACTTTGCTTACCTCGCGTGCAACTGTCACAATCCCGATGGCGGCGGCTATCCTGCTCGGACAGTGACTTAGCACCGTACTGTGAGAGCTTCCAGAATAGTCTCTCTCTCAACTCTTTCACTTCACTGTCTCTCTATCTCTCGTTCTTTATTTGTTTTTCTCTTTCCGCTGCACTTGGTTTTATTCATCTATTTATTCATTTGTGTGTGTGTGTGTCTGTGTCTGTGTTTGTGCGTGTGCGAATGAATTGATACAGCTCTGTTTAACTGCTACTCAGACAAGCGGAGTCATTAAACAAATGGAGTTATCTCCTAAGCGCTTCATATTCAAAACAGCTTGCGGCTAGCCGATGTGCTATAAAGAGTTGATGATGAAGTCATTTTTGGTCTTGGTGTTGCATGACCTCACAAACGCCAGAGGGGTTTAGGCTGCGGTGGGGATTGGTTGGGGGAAGGGTTGGGGGGTGCTGGTTACCCAACTGTAAGTGCAATGTGATCTGTAGGGCTATTGGTCATGTGCTTGGGGTAAGTTTGTCGTTTCCTCTCACCCCCTCTTAACTCTCTCCCTCTCTGCAGGCGAGAAGAAACCAACAGGAGACTTAAAAACGTAAGTGCACCATGCTGTGTGTGTGTGTGTCTGTGTTTTGTTAGAGTCTGTATAATCACCACTGTAAACCAGTTTGGCATCTCGTTTTGAACATGTTCAACTACAGCACTCTGTTCCACATGAGTCCTGAAGACCTACCATGTAACCTCGCTGTGCAACAGGACTATTACTATATTTGAAATTGAAACATTGTCTCGGATGTCTGCGTAGTAGTTTCCTTACTGCAGATGTGTGTGTGTGTGTGTGTGTGTGTGTGTGTGTGTGTGTGTGTGTGTGTGTGTGTGTGTGTGTGTGTGTGTGTGTGTGAGGAACAGTGCGTGATTGTAGCGTTGACCCCAGTGGAGTTGGGGATGTTTTTGTGTCGCTCTCTGTCCCTGTTCCATTGGGCCCTGCAGTGACCAGGGCTCTGAATGAAAACAATTGTCCTTCAGCTCCTCTGTCTGAACTGGGACATTTGAAGCCTTCACTGCCTGAGGATGGCTGTGTGTGTGTGTGTGTGTGTGTGTGTGTGTGTGGGTAGTGTAGTGTAGGGGGAAACAGGGGGAGCGTAGATGATTCTGGATGAGTGGAGAGACAAAAGCTGGGAGAACAGAGGATCCACAGTCCAGAATAAACCAGGCGATACACGCGCACAGGGACACACACACACACCGTGAATTGTATAAACATCCCTTTCTGAGCAGCAGTGAATTGGTCAGTTTGTCAGCTATCTGTCGGTAAGGCCACCGCGTTGAGAGACGCTCTCCTGCCATAGGAAGTCCTCCTGAGAGCTTGTCCATTCAGAGGGCTGCCGTCCCTCTGCTGGGTCACCCTGCCCGTTTCTATATTTATATGTGAGGAGCTGGTTTCCCCTACGTAGATTAAATGAGAATTCTGGCGATTTTTTTCACATAGATCTCTGTTACTCTGCAGTGTTTCCCACAGAATTGAATTCTATTTGTGGTGTTAGGTTTGTAGAATTAACTTGAATGCAACAGTTTTTAACAAATTAGCGCAGCGTGGTTATGATGCTAACCAGCTTTAACCACAATTTAGTACAACCTGGAAAATCATTGTGTGGTGGTCAATGTTGATATTGTGGTGGGCCGCCACAAATAAGTCAATGTATGGGAAACACTGCTCTGTGACCTCAAGAAACAGATCTATGTGAAAAAATAGTCCTAGACTAGAAGCACTTTTCAATGAAAACTAGAACTAGGCTTAATCCACGATCAGGAATCTGGTCCTGAGAGAGTCAACTTTTTTTATTTATTTTTTTAAATTTTTTTTTTATTACTGTAACTCACTTGTGAACGTACACACGTGAGCTAAACAAACTATTGACATCTCTTCGTTCTCTTGCCCTCCTCTACCCCCCCAGGTGCTGATCACGCTGTACTGGCTGGGTAGGAAGGCCCAGGCGGACCCCTTCTACACCGGCCCCCTGCTCAACCTCAAGGCCTTCGAGGGGCTGCTGGGCTTTGCCCTGTCCAAGGTGGGCCGGGGCACTCATGGGTCATGTAGCACACCTCGTCCACACACACTCATCATGGGTCATGTAGCACACCTCGTCCACACACACTCATCATGGGTCATGTAGCACACCTCGTCCACACACACTCATCATGGGTCATGTAGCACACCTCGTCCACACACACAAAACATATATTATGATTTTCATCATCTTCCTCTCTGTCACACTGCCATCTCTCCCTCTTTCTCTGTCCATCACTCTATCCCTCTCTCTGTGTGACCCCTTCCTCTCTCTCTTAATTTGCCCCCTCTCTCCCCCCCTCTCTTTCCCCCTACCCCCCCTTAACACCGCTCTCTCACTCACTTGTTTGTTTTCTTTCTTTCTTTCTTTCTTTCTTTCTTTCTTTCTTTCTTTCTCTCAAATTCAAATGGTGCTTTATTGGCATGACAAATATGACACTTGTATTGCCAAAGCAATTGTTACATAAAAGTACAGTATCAGGATCTAAGCAATTATACAGGTGTGTCTGTGTGTGTCACATGTACATGCATACAAAAATCACTCAGTGTCTCTCAGCTGGTGACAGGCAAGGACATATTGGGCAGCAGTAATACAGCTGTCTGTGTCTTCTCCCAATAGGTATAGTATTTTATTCGGGTTTGGTAGGTCATCTCTCTCTCTCCCTCTCCCCCTCTTCTCCACACCTCTGTGTCCTCCCTCTCCTGTCCCCAGGTGTTGGAGGAGTCGTGCCCTGGCTGGAGTGTGCGTGACTCAGGCTACAGCGAGGAGGAGCAGCTGGACCAGCCGCCGGCCAGCTACCGCAGAGAGGACTCGGTGGAGAGCCTGGACTCGCTCGAGTCCCGCACCCTCAGCGTCGCCTCAGAGAGCACGCTCAGAGCAGGGAGTGAAGGTAGGTGTGTGTGTGTGTGTGAGAGAGAGGAAACGCTCATTAGTCCCGCGCCCTCAGCGTCGCCTCAGACACACTTATTGGAGTCCGACACCCTCAGCTTGATCTCAGAAAGCACACTCGGAGTGGGGAGTGAATATGTGTGTGTGTGAGTGTGTGGAAGAAGGACTCCATTTTGCACCCTCAGTAT